>NC_090793.1:18305000-18527500 GCF_040054535.1 Antennarius striatus
GTCTTGGCCTTTCTTCTGAACAGGGAGAACCAGGAGTTGGCTCACCAGGTCCCCCTGGGCTCCCTGGACCACCAGGACCCCCCAGATCACGCAGTGTCCCTGTGGGTATCTTTACGATGTATTTGTTACTAATAATCATTCAGTGTATGTAGGATTAATGTTTATGTGTGTTTAGTATGGTGCAGATGCCTTGGGTTCTGGGTTTGAAGACCCGGACAGTGAGACTGTAGTCATCAGGGTGAGATAAAGTTTGTGATAATCCATCGGATGATCTGAAAGTTCCATCTGACTATAATTAAAAACTCCCACCAGGGTCCACCTGGTCCACCGGGTCCTCCAGGACCTCCTGGTCCTCCGTTTGACCGAGCTCAAGGCCTCTCTCTTGGACATGCTCGGCCAACCGGGGCCCCTGGCAGAGATGGGCTCCCAGGTACTCCTGGAATACCGGTAAGTTAAAGGCAAGCTGTATTAATTCCTCATGTGGAGGCCTCCCGGGGATGCTTATAGGAGTTGAATTGTATTTTCTGTAATATATTTTTGTGTCCATGTATTAATCTTTGTTGTGATTATATTTACTTTAACCCCGATGTAGATAAAGTTGTGTGGAATTTAGTAGCTTCAATCAGTTTGGACACAAACTGCATTCCAGTCCTTTCTGTGTGGAGTTTGTGTGTTGTCCTCGTGTCTATGTGGGGCCTATACATCCTTTTTCATTTCCGATCAAAATCCCGCTTCAGTTCGTTAAACTTTGTGTCTTAAATCATGTTGTGGTGACCAATGTGTGTCTGTTCTCATCCCTCACCAATGTCTCTTCTGCCCCGTCCTCATCCTTCCTCCCCACCTCCTGTCCACCCTCTGTCTGCTGCTCCAGATGTTTGACGATTGGTTTAGTGGTTCTGGGTCTGATGGTTCAGCCTTGATCCCAGAGTTGTCCTCTGACCTCGGTTCTGGGTTCAGTTCTGGGTTCAGTTCAGAATCCAGGTTTGCTTCTGGATCTGAGCTTGACTTTGGGTCCGGTCAAGGTTTGGATGAGGTATATTTTGCTGGTTTGCTTTAGTAAAACCTGCAAACTTTTTTTTTTTTTTTAAAAAAAGGCAGAATTACAGTCAAAAGCCAGAGTACTGACAAAACTGTTCACTGCTCACTAATACTAAAAGTAATAAACAGTGACAAACACCCAGTGCTCAAGCTAACGGCTGTTCAGTCTTCAGTCATGTTGTCTTCATATCTACAACTGAACTGCAACTGTATCACATTGCTTCAGAGCTGTGTGTGTGTGTGTGTGTGTGTGTGTGTGTGTGTGTGTGTGTGTGTGTGTGTGTGTGTGTGTGTGTGTGTGTGTGTGTGTGTGTGTGTGTGTGTGTGTGTGTGTGTGTGTGTGTGTGTGTGTGTGTGTGTGTGTACTTCAATGCCTCTGTATGAGCTGCCATCATGCTTTTTTTTCCCCACACGACACGGTAAACGCGCAAATCTGCCTTTTTCTACCTGTATTTTATCATCTGTTCTCAGTGACTACAAAGAATCAAGGCACTCTGATGCATTTATCAAACTTAAAAACTAATTTAGTACACTGAGCACGCGTTTTACTTATAAATTCTATAACACAAATGCAATACTGACAGTTTGCCTTGGAGCTCAGTGTTTCACTGAAAACACCTGAGTCTTATAGTACACAATGTTGTCAGACTGTACAGAAACAAGCTGCACAGAAACATTGGTGTACTTTGGTCTCATGCTTCTGGCTCATCCAAGGAATACAAGAACAATAACTCTCTTGCAAAGTGATGAAAAAGCGGCATCAGAGTTAACCGACTCCACTGCCTCGTGTTTCAATTCAGGTGAATGACAGCAGGTTGTCCGAAGTCAAAGTCAATCGCAACGTGTAAGATGGACTACAAGCTTAATCTGAAGTTCAATTTAATGCATCCAACGCTTTCAGTTAGCAAAGTTTAACTATTATAAAAATGACAATGAAAAATTGATCTCCCAATGCCGTAGTCGATAATCATTCAATGCTGTCTGCACATGAGTGAAACACGATGCACTGAAGTTAATGCTCATTTTTGCATGGATGACTTCATCACTTAAGGAATCTCAGGGTATTCCTGTGCTGCTGGTCCCTGCTGGGCCCAACAAAGGGTTAACAAACAGCTTACTTTATATCAGCTTCTTTTTTCACACTGATATAATTTCTGTTTTCTTCATTTACCCCTGCTTGTGTCTGTCTGTGTTCATCCAGGGTCCATCAGGGAAGGATGGCTCCCCAGGTGTTCCAGGAGCTGTGGGAGAGAAGGTATGGTCATCCCAGATGGATTGTGGGTATCACCTGCATAGTGATTGGGTTTGGTATCAATCCACCATCCTGGGGTCAGGGTTAGGGTTAGATTAGTTGTCGATATCAATCATTGTGTGTAAGAAGTAATACTGCCTCCTTTCCCCTTTTTCCATATCCTCAGGGTGACAAAGGACTACCTGGACCATCTGGACCAAAGGTAATGCAACATTTTATGTTATTCATAAAATGAGTATAGAGCAAACCCATGTTAATGTAGCATTTCATGACAGGAGTTTCCTGTTTTTCTGTTTCTCTGCAGGGTGAATGTGGAACTATGGGTGTAAATGGTTCCTCAGGGCCGCCAGGACGCAGTGGTCCACCAGGGAGGAGAGGTCCAGCGGGTCCTCCAGGACCCCCTGGCCCCCCTGGACCTTCAGGAACCAAATTCTTTGTAGAGGTGATTCCATTACTCGTACATACTGTATAAAATTTCTCGAGAATAAGATAAGACCAAAGCACGGGTTTCATTTGAACCACAACAGAGGATGAAACAATCACGTCTGCTGCACCACAAAGGTCCCCAGGATTTTGTGTCTAATGTCAGACTCTTTTTTATTCAGGATATGGAAGGATCTGGGAAGAGTGACATGCTCATCGGAGCCGGAGTCAGAGGCCCACAGGTCATTACCAAGTGTGTGTGTGTGTGTGTGTGTGTGTGTGTGTGTGTGTGTGTGTGTGTGTGTGTGTGTGTGTGTGTGTGTGTGTGTGTGTGTTGTGTATGCATTGGTTCTTTCATGTACACTGATTGCTTGTGTTTTCCAGGGTCCCCCTGGCCGACCTGGACTAAAAGGACAAAAGGTAACCTTTCAATTGAAGTTTATTTGCTATACATTATGCTTAAAGAAGGTACTGTTAGTTAATTATAATAATTATACTAGTAACAACCTGTGCTTTGTCTTAGCTGTGCACATATCATTATTGCTCTTGCTCAGTGGATGAAGGTGATGTCTTTTGTCTCTTGCAGGGTGAGGATGGAGCCACAGGCGCTCCAGGAATTTCTGTCAAGGTGAACCAAAATTGCTTTTGTTGCGTATGACCTCTCCTTTTTGTGATTTAGTTTTTCTGGTCCAATTTTGAATTTAGACATATTTTATTACTTGAGTGATGTTAATAAGAGAGGGATACCAGAATGTGTTGCCCATTTTTCCCATTTAAAACTCCCTACAGACTGTATATTATGCCTCAATCCACTGTTAGGTGTGCCATTAACTCTTCTATGTTTTAATGTTCTATGGTGAGTGCAGGGAGAGCCGGGAGACCCTGGAAGAGATGGCCGTCAGGGCCCTGCTGGGTTACCGGGTGCACGGGTAAGAGACAGGACTTTACACAACAAATGTTTTGTATTAAATGTATTAATTAATACTGTATGTATTGCTCATTATAGTTATAAAATGTTCATTGCAGTAGCTCTGTTATGGGTCTCAGAAATCATCTTTAATCTTTGTTTCTTCAATATTTTAAATTGCAAAAATGCAGTCACAGGGAAAAGTGTCCATATTAGGACTTATAACTAATAAAATACTTAAAACCCAGGTTAAATAATTATTAACTGATGTAGTTAATTTATTTACTCTTAGTAAGGACATCCAACAGAACACACGTACATAAACACTGGACTTTAGACCTAACTTGCATACACACTTAGTCTCTGCTTTACCCCTCATGTGATTTATGTTATGTCTGTGCAAATATTTGTACCAGTAAGAGGCTTTTCTTGTGCCAGTCTTCATTATGCTTTCTACTGGAAGCATGGTAGCGTTGCTTTTTTTTTTCTTACCCCCTCCCTTCCCCTCTGTTTTTCTCAACCCATAGAGGTTGGCTCAGTACACCTCACTAGTAGGCTGTATGAATTTAATTTTCCCATGGGGATCAATTAAGTACTATCTCATTTTATCTCGTCTTGTCTCATCTCATCTCATCTCATCTTTATTTCTTTCAAACAGGGGGCCAAGGGAGAAAAAGGCAGTACGGGACCCAAGGTATGGATGTTGAACAAATAATTGTCGGTGTTTTATAACAATACAACATTCTGCTCAGTATTTACTTATATTCTTCACCACCAAGTTAAGTCGGAGGAGAACTTATATTCACACTCGATATTTGTTCCATCATTTACATTTTGTGTCCTGAAGGGTGACCGAGGCGTTGATGGACTCAGTGTTCCAGGACCCCCTGGGCCTCCTGGCCCTCCTGGACCCATGATTAATTTGGAAGATGTATGTACACACACACACACACACACACACACACGCTCACACACACATACACATAATGTAGCCAGCAGGCTAGTAATCAATCACATACAACTGAACTGACATGATCAATATGACTGAGTTTCCTATTTAGCTCAGCTGCTTCAGTTGAAATAAATATGAATGTCTTTTAAAACCACTGTGCAGTCGGTGATTAGTGTATTGTGTCCACTGGCAAAAGATGTGACACTGTTCATCCGCAACAAGAATGTCCTTGAGTTCAAATCCACCTGAAAACCATTTGCATGTTCTCTTGCATAGATTCTATGACTTCCTCCCACAGTCAAAAAAAAAAACAATGTTGGTGAGATGGTGATTATATATTGTCTGTAGCTGTTAATGTGAATGCATTCCAACATTTTTATTATCAACACACATCATTCGAAGTTCCAGGCAACTCTGAAAGAGTGGAGCTGAAGTCTCTGATCGTGCTTTTCCTGTTCATTCTGTTCCAGCTGCGCCTCAGTGAAAATGATCATCATATCATCAACTTAACGGCGATCAGAGGACCCCCAGGGCCCATGGTGGGTAGAGCTGTGAATGCAAAGGAGCATTTTCACCTTTAAACAGGGCATCCCATCCTACACTTCATTGTAGCGTCATCAGCGGTTTTATGAAGCGCTTTAGCTGTGTTTCTGACAGGTGATGCTGAGCATGTCTGCCTTTCCCTGTAAAGACTCTGCTTTTGCGTGCATCTGCGCTCATGTAAAACTCTGCACATGCATGCATGCGTGTGTGTGTGTCTTGATTTGTATGTTGCATCTGCATGTTGCAGGGCCCTGAAGGAGTGCCTGGCAGAGCCGGATTTCCTGTAAGAACATTTTTGTAACATCCTCTCGGTGCTTACTGAATGTAGAGAATATTCTATAGACATGCATGCATGCATTTAAGAATAAATGCTTTCATTAAGGAGTATTGTAACTACGTTTTTTTTCCAATTCCATTTGTGCTGTCTTTGGAATATAAAGGGTAGGTATCAAAAGCACTGCAAATGTCACTACCAAGGATGGTGGCTTTAGACTCAGCAAAGATTAAAATAAAAAGATTTCCTATACATTACTTGTAACCCTGTCACCAGCCTCTCTTTTAAAATACATTTTATTCCTATCCAGGGCCCCCGGGGACCAAAGGGAGATGTAGGCCCTCCAGGAATCAAGGGGCCATCAGGTTTAAAAGTGAGAATCAGATCTTAGAGAAATGACAGAGCTGGAAAACTGGATTTGAATCACAACTAATAACTTATGTACTATATAAGCAAAATAAATGTTATTGAATCTAACAGGGAGAGAAGGGAGAACCTGGAGTGACCATTGCTGCCGATGGATCCATCATATCAGCACCACGAGGCCCTCAAGGGCCCAAAGGTATCAAGGTAGGGGACAAATATCTTAAATTAAAGTAGCAACATATTAGTGTTTAAGTATTTGCTGCTATCTTGTAAAATTCAACAAGTAAATTAGAATTGATGTTAAATAATTTAGAATGAAGTCAATTGAGCCAATAGCAAGACAAACACTTGTGTTGCTTTCATTGTATTTGTGTTCATATTTAACTCGTATCATAGGGTGACCGTGGGTTTCCTGGACCTGCTGGACTAATGGTGAGTCTTTACAAAATAAAACATGAATATCTGCAAATATTTTATCATCTGGGACGTCTTTTCAAATGCTCACATTTGTGGGCAGGCTATGCACCAGATTCTTCTTTATTATTGATATGAACTGTTCAGTGGAGTATCGTATAGTACACTGAGCTTCTTTTAATTTCAGGGTCCAATAGGACCAACTGGACAGAAAGGAGAATATGGCTTCCCTGGGCGCTCAGTGAGTGACTGTTATGTGTTTATAATAAATCTTATCTATTATTTTTCATATGACTTTTCTGAAATCATCCACATTTTTGATTACCTCAGATTTAGCCAAAAACATCACATAATGCTCACTAGCAAAGGAAAGTCTGCTCAGATAAAAGACTTTTCATCTATATTTTGAGTTATTTTGTTACTTCTGTTCTGCAGGGCCGACCTGGCCTGCCTGGGAGGAAAGGTGATAAAGGAGAGACAGTCAGCCTGCTGGTAAGAAGACAGAAGACATATAAATCCATTCAAATATCTATGAATAAGATCTAAACTAATTAATCACTGATGATGCTTTTGTTGGATCTGACCGTCTCACCTCTCAGGGACCTCCAGGTCCTCCAGGCCCACCTGGCCCCCCAGGGAGAATTCATCGGATGAACGGAGTAAGTTTACATGAGTGACTTTTATTTCTTTCATTTACAATTGTGAAGGCAATAATGAACACTTTACATTGCAATATTTAAAGGGTACATTTACAAACAGATGAAGGAGATAGAAAGTCCATGAGTTACATTTGAATGGTAGAAATCCAGATGTATTAATATTATAGGCTCCATATAACATAATGGTCCATCAATTATTATGTATGGATGTGTGCTATCTACTTTAATGTGAATATCCTGCCACTGTGAAAGGTCCTGTCATCACACACAGCTTTAAAAAAAATTTTTCTGAGTATGTGAAGAACATATGTATCAGAATTAATGTCGCTACGGCGTCGCCTCGTTCTCTCCAATCATTGATTGATTGTTCAGTCTGATCACGCTGCTCTTCTTTGAATCTTTAAAGACAGTGTTTCCGGTGCGCCCCAGACCGCACTGCAAAAACGGACGAGTAAGTGTATCTGTCAGACCATCTGATTGGTCTGTTTCAGTTTGAAATGGGATCATCTGGTGGTTCTCTGGTGTGTGGGGTGAAGCAGCATGGCAGCTACGCTGGGCTAAAAGCAGCACACCCCATCCTTACCTTCGTGCCCCCCCCCCATCCTCCATCCTCTCCTACTGTCCTAACGGTCTTTGAAAACATGTCTGTGGGGTTTTTTCGCCTTTTTTTTTTTAACCTGGCGTCAATATTTCTCTTGTATACATGTGGCTTATGCGTATGTATTTAGGTATGTCATCATCATACCTACCTATTTGTTAAAATTTAGGCTTGTGGTGCCTAAAGCATTAAAAAAAAAATCCAATTCAACATGACTCCTGCAAGAATTCACTGATGGGAGGCCAGCTGACAAAGCTAGTTCACATCACAGCTCAGACTGTTGATGTCGTTTTTCAAAAATCTGATATCAAGATGGATAAAGAGTGCTGCATGTAAGAGGATAAATATTCACTCTGATTGACCAGGATGAATGTTAACGCCAGGAGTCAAAGGGGGACTGAGTGTGAATCTTTCTTGCCTCGCCTGTCTTGAGTCCTCGTCACCAAGCTGGGTTGCCTTCTGTCAGGAACGAAGCTACTTAACGGCGTTGAGTTGATCCCCAGTAATGTTTCAGTTCAACTAATTAAAAATATACTTATTCCATATCTGTGTTTGGTTGTGTTTAAAATAAGATGTCAATGGTGGAAAGGAGTCAACTGCTTTTGTTCTAGCTTCAAATGCAGGTACAATTTTAATTTATTTTTATTTTTAAACCATTAAATTTATTTGAGGAAAATATTGCTTACACGTTGTTTTCAGGTGTTAGATTATTAATACAGCATAAAATGAGATATAATATAGAATGTCATGCAATACATAAATAAGTCCCTTCTTTACCAACATTTAAGTGCTACTATTCTATAACATGTGTGTTAACTTCTGGTACTTTGTATTTTTAGAGCTTTTATTAATTTATTTATTTTGTAGAATACATCGATGTCATCGACCACCATAAATAAAATGTCTTAAGAGTTATACCATCATTCTCTTGCTGCTAGGTTGTGGTTGCTTCTGTCACCTAGGGGGGGGATACTTTAACTTCTGCAGAATTCCAATCATGTAAATTCCCAAATCTTGAGAAATTTTATGGAGCAGATTAATTTGTTAAAACCTACTGAAGAAGGTTTCATTGAATCATTTTTGATTGGAATTTGGCTCCTGTGTGACATAATAGGTTTTTGTGGTGAAGGGCTGCTCCTTACGTGGATGAAATTAATCACTAAACATTCACAGCTTTCACCTAAAGATGACATTATTAAATGTACTGATGGTCAGATGACATAAAGAGCAGATAAACCTCTCTCTGACAGAGAAAATTTTGTTTTACTGGCTGAGCTTTGCAAGCTAACTGCATATTTTCACTTTTTATCTCTGTGAACAGTGTAATGTTTTGGTGCATAATGCTTATTTTCATTTAAAGCAGGATTAGTAATATGTTATCTCTCAATGTCCTCAAGGAAGTCAATAATTACTATTTTAAAATGCACTAAAAACATTTAAATTTATCATCCTTTATTAATTCAGACTTCTTTGTTGTCTTCAGTGTGAATATCTTGTCTTTAACCTTCTGTGTTTTTGCAGTTCAGTGTTATATCTATTAAAGTGTGTATCTTTGTTTTTAAAGTTCAAGTAAATCCAATTCAAATGAATCCACTCTATATATTCAGTGGGCTGTAGATATCAATATTACAAGTCTACCAGTTTCCTTGTAATTCTATTGGCTGTTTGTGTGTTTGTGCGCGTAGGAGTCAGCAGTATGGGGGGCCAAAGGGGACAAAGGAGATATGGGAGTACCTGGAGAGCCTGGCACACCTGGTGAGACCATTACGGCAGACTGGTTTCATATAGTGGTACTGGTTACCAGTTGGTGTGAATGTGTTATCTGCAAGATATGGAAAAAAGTTAGCTAAAGTAAGTTACAGTGATTAATAAGTTCGTAAGTTGGGACGTCAGTAAGCTGAGCACCAGAGCAGCTTGACAAAGACATCCTAACACTATTACATTCCCATGAAGGTCACAGCTCCCCATACATTCAGCTGGAAGATAATTAATTTAATTAATGTGTTAAGATTTATAGGTTCCATTAGCAGGTAGTCCGTGATACAGCCTATTTTTGTTGCTACCCCTGATGTTCCATGCTCTCAAGTTAAACCTTTAACTTCAGATTTGCATAAAATAAATGTTCCATTGAAATGAAAGTAACTCTCAGGCCTTTTATCCATAACTTTTTGTGTGTCTCCTCAGCTCCAGGGTTTCCAGATAGAATCATGGTGAGTACAGTGATTGTCAGGAAGATAAAGATGTTTCTAGTAAAAAAAACAAATAATTAAAAAATATATATATATATATATATATATATATATATATATATATATATATATATATATATATATATATATATATATATATATATATAAACACACACCGACATATTAAGTATGTGAGTGTGAGCATTATGTTATGTTAGAGGTTCAGTACAAATAAACTAATTAATTATTAACAGACTCTTCAGCTCTATGAGGTATCACAGGGTATTTTGGTTATTTGCTACAACCTCATAATTGATAATTGATTAATTATCAATTGCATTTATCAGCAAAGGAGGAAAATCTTTCTTCTGGTGGAGAACAAAACGGAACTACAAGTGAACTAAGGAACATGAGTCCAAATGAATGTTATTATCCAGTGTGTGCTGAATGTTACAGCTGACGTTTATTGTAGTGTGTTATACTGACAACTGTGATATGTTTCTGCTAATTCTGGACTCTTCTGAACTTCTTTACTTCTTTACTGTGATGTTACACGTCCCTTATATGGTTTTGTGGATATCCCAGGGTGATAGAGGTGACCAGGGATTCCAAGGGCAGAAGGGTGAGAAGGGGGACAGTGGTCTACCTGGTCCTCCAGGACTGCCTGGGAGATCAGGACTTGTGGTGAGGGTTAACAATAGTAGAAGATTGAGGTTTGATAGTGTTTCCTGTTGAATGTTGAATATTTTTGATCGTCAAAGTGTACAAATGCCCATCTTATAGGTTTTTTTGTACCTTCAGGGTCCTAAAGGTGAGTCCATTGTAGGTCCTTCAGGACCTATTGGTTCTCCAGGAAAACCTGGAGTTCCTGGGTCTGGACGACCTGGACCTCGAGGTCCCACAGGTCCTGCTGGGCCTCCAGGACCACCAGGACCTGCATCTGCACATGGATCAGGTTTGTATGTGTGAGGGGTGAAAGACATCCATCTTAACATATGTCCATAAAGGTTTTTATGAACCATTCTTTTTATGTTAACTGTCTGGTTTTTGTATTTTTGTGTGTCATTGTCAGCTGGTAGCATCCCTGGACCTCCTGGTCCTCGAGGTCCACCAGGACCACCAGGACTGGCCAACCTGGTAACGTACCCATCATTGATTTTATGTTTTGAAGTTGTCATCAGGTTGTTGAGGAATTTTGAGAATCTCCAAAGCTTTTCTTATTTCTGTTGTTGTTCTATTTGCTTATTGACACATGATGTTACATAAATCCAGGTGACCACCTATAAAACCATCAATGCTCTGAGCAGAGAGAGCCACCGGACAGCTGAGGGGACTTTGGTCTACGTGCCAGAGAAGGGAGGAGAGCTTTACATCAGAACTCGTAATGGATGGCGGAAGATACCGGTGTGTGATGTGTGTGTGTGTGTGTGTGTGTCCCAATTAGATGTGTGAACTTCTTCTCACCTCATTTATCACCAGTTTGAAAATGACATATCAATAGCTTTTATATAAAGTGAAAAGACTCGTAAAATACTGTCTGTTCACAAAATTTAGTTCACAGGTTTTGCCAACTCTGAATACGGACAGTTTCCTTTTTTGTAGGTTTTAGTTACGATGAAAAGACATCCTAGAAATCTTTGACATGCTTTGCGGTGCAGAATGTAATCCGATATAAAATGTGACATTAAACATAATTTCATTGCATTGATTCTGTACCTGCGCGTCCTTTCAGCTTGGAGAGTTGATCCATCATGGACTCTCCTCCTCTGCAGCGTCTCAGTCCCTCAGCAGACCTGGAGAATGGAGCAACCCACATAGGGTCCCACATAGGGTCCACAGCCAGGTCATCACACACACACACACACACACACACACAAACACACACACACACACACACACACACAAATAAATCCTCGAGAGCCTAGGCACTGATTCCCGTGTTCCTGAACAGGAGCTTCAGGAGGGCAGTAGAGGATATCAACCCAGCTTCAACATACTCCCACAGACTGTCCACGCAGTGCCTGGGGTGAGCATCAACAGATTCAACTTTACACACTTTTATCTAACCGTTAATACACACATTCTCATTCCATACCAGCTGTCATCACTGGGCCTCCACACTGACTCACCCAGCTGATGTGTTCTCTATCCTTAGCTCCATCTGGTGGCCTTGAATGCCCCCCTGAAGGGAGACATGCGTGGCATTCGGGGGGCAGACTTCCAGTGCTACCAGCAGGCGCGCTCCATGGGGCTGACGACCACCTACAGGGCCTTCCTGTCCTCACACCTCCAGGACCTGGCGACCATTGTGAGGAAAGCGGACCGAACCGGCATGCCCGTGGTTAATCTGAAGGTGAGGAAACGGCGTTTACTTTCACATTTATAATTTGGTGGTAAAACCCATCGCTCGGAAGTTAAAAAATGGACTAGCCTGTATTGTTGTTTCAGTCGGGCTCTTCTTTCTTCTCTCAGGGTGAGGTGTTGTTTAGTAGCTGGATGTCCATCTTCTCTGGGAATGGCGGTACATTTAACCCATCGACACCCATCTACTCGTTTGACGGACGCAACATAATGACTGACTCAGCATGGTGAGTGTGTGTATGAGGGAAATGAATTTTAAATGAATTGCAGTGTATGGCAGTGATATTAGTAGTACATAAATCAATTAGTCATTAGGGGATGGGAAATTGATAATCTGTATTACTGCTATAACTGCTATAATAATGACTATGAAACAATTCAAATGCACATAACTGACAGCACCGATGAATAAATTAAAGTTTCTGGTTACTTGTATATCTTGACACACTGAGACTCTGTTCACACCCTGCTATCAGGATACATCCCAAGTGACTTAATCAGACATGAACAGATCTGGATGCACCTGACATGTCTGGAGGATACCTGTAAAATTTGTAAATTTAGACTTCATTCTGAGGTGGTTTGGGTTAGATATGGCTATATTCTTTAAGCAACATAGATTCAAATGTGTACTTCGCCACAATAGAGGACTGGCTATTCATTAAATAGCCATAACAATGATCAGATGTCACATGTTTTCTATTGGGTCACTGTTAGAAGAAATCATACAAATTTCAGAAATTATACAGAAATTGTACAGATTAAGTATTTGGATTCTCTTATCTGCAGAGGCTAACAGCAGATTTTTGTGAATCTGTGAATCTATATTTTTTTTCTTTATGAAAAAAGTTGTGTCTTCTTGGAATTGAGATCTGATGACATGTATCCACTGGAGTCTCACGTTGAGAATATAACGTCCAGTGCGAACTGGCAGGAACAGAGCTGTCCAAATGTGACCAAATGTTAACACCAAACCGATGAAGCACTAAGTGTTTCTCCCTCTTCCCCCCAGGCCAGAGAAGCTCGTGTGGCACGGCTCCAGCGCTGTGGGCATCCGTCTGACCAACAACTACTGCGAGGCGTGGAGAACGGCTGACATGGCGGTGACAGGCCAGGCTGCGCTGTTGCAGACAGGACGGCTATTAGGACAACACATTCGTTCCTGCTCCAACCACTACATAGTGCTGTGTATAGAGAACACATATGTGGGGAATATTCATCAAAAAAGGACCTGAAGAGACACAGAAAACACACACAAACACACACCAGTAAAGACACATCGGGGCGTGCTGGAAGAGTAGACAATGCCACACAGTGCACATTTATTTAAATTTGAATGGAAGCACACGTAGGCACAAACACACATTTGAATGATCACTACATGAACATCACATTAAAGTACACAATAAAATGCAATAAGCACAGGAAAAAAAAAACCTCATGAGCAACACGTCTACACAGTCACTGTTGGTTTCAACATTCGTGCCAGTGTGTGATCCAACGTAAAGCTGCTGCGCATGCATCCCAGAATAAATTCTGGCTACTAACATTCATTATGAGCATGATAACGCTAGGAATTAACGGTATTTTGGGTATTTGAGGCAGCCATCAGGTACCATTTCCCACCATTAGAAACAGACTCTTATGTAGTGTGCATCAAATCTGCATCATTTTTTTGTGTTATTTTTCTCTGGCATGATAACAAGCAATGCTAGCTGGATGTTTGATGTGACAGATTAAATAATTTAAATAATCTGTTCAATGACTTTGACGTAAAGAAAAGATAGCAACCACTGGCTGTTAGAATTTTTTTAAACAGAATTTTTTTTTTTTCAAATACAAAAGCATGTTAACGTGATGAAAAAAAAATACAATATTGTTTGAGATCTGATGGAAATGGCCTCAAATTTGCCAAAGCATTGTTTCAAGGTGTTGAAGACTTGGGCTAACATATTCCATTTTTGAATCTCAGTAAACTTGAGCATGACAGTGTTGTAGTGTAGAAAAATGTGTTGTGTGTCAAAGGTATTTGCTTTGGATGACGAGTCAAGACAAAAGAATCATCGGGGTGACATTTCCTCATCGACAGATTTGGGAATGTTCAAGATTTCTGCTATTGTCAGCAAACCCCATAGAAGTTCAAAACTAATGTATTTTGTGCATTTCTTAATACTTTCCTATCCTATTCACTGTCTCTGTACATTTATTTTGACAAAATGGGTGATTAATATGATTGTCTACTTTAGTTACAGTGAAAAAATATGAATCACTGATAAGTTTTAAATAGTTTTCACAACGCCATGGATCACTGTGGTTCAGACATAAAACATATGAGGCTTTCATACACACAACATACTTATAAAATAGTGTCTTGTTTTTTTAATTTGTATTGGATTTCTTGACAATAAAAAAATGAAGGTTTAAGCAGCACCATGTGAACCATTTGGGAGAAAATCACAGGAGTTACTGTGTGTGTCAAAGGATCCAGTGCTTCTTTAGTCAGATGTATTTGACTGACATCAGTGTTGATTTCTCACTGTCATATTTAAGATGTAAATACACTATATGTAACAACTTCCTTTTGAAAAGCCAACAAATAACAGAGTGATTCATGATTTCTTAATTTTTTTAGGCCAATGAAAAAAAGAAGCTTTTTACCACTAAGACCTTCTCTCTTTTCCACATCTATTATTAAACTATTAGAGATAATTCTAATGCTAGGTGAGCCCCTTGCTGAAAATGTGTTGACTTAGCAATGTTGCTTTATTCATCACTTTAATGTTTCACAAAGTGGCATCCCATAATAATAATAATAATAATGGCACTGCAGACTGATTGCTTTTTTTTCACCCAGCATGGGGTCCTGCTGCTCTACAGTAAAGTGATTTGAAGTAACCTTGACAGAAACATATGTGCTTTAATATTAATACTAGAGTTTACACCATCACGTGGTTTTCATTAAGTTATATGGTAGCAGGACATAGAGAGATAATTTAGTGAGTTCATGTTCAGATCTTGGGACACGCACATATTTACAGGATGTGTTTTATTGCTGTCCTATTTTTTTCTTCTGTAGAGTAGATTTTGTAAGATGCACATTTAATGATTGAATGCTTTGATTTTCTCTCACCAAGTATTGATTAAAGTGTAGCTCTGCCTGTACAGATGACATAAGCCTGGCTGTTAAGGCATGCAATGTTGAGATGTTTTGATTTTCAAAGTTAGTTTTCATGTCTGGTTATATTACTGTTCAACAAAACTTGAGGAAAAAGAACATTTTTACTGATTAACTGGTGCTCACTGAATAAATTTCATATTTTGTGTTTTTTAAGCAATGTGTTCACTTATTCATGGTCATTTAATAGCTGTGTTATTCTCAACGTTTGGTTTTAATATGTTTTATTGGCTCTTTTTTTCTTAATTTGTTCAAAAACTTTTCATTTGTGCAAATTCTTCGGTCATTAAGCTTTACAATGAAGTGAGAATTATTTGCCCCTTAACTTCAGGAATTAAACACATTTTTAATGAATTATATAATTATATAAATTAACATTATCTAATTAACGCACTGTGATCTACACATAGAAAGAAGTTACACAGAAATTCCAAGTTTAAACATTGAAATTGTAATAAAGCAGTCCCACTCCTGATAAATCTGTATTCTCGTGTTTCATGACGAAACCACGTGACGTCAGATATAGAAATCCGGACATCTATTATGACGTCACACTCTAAGATGACATCTAAAATCATGACTGGTCTTCGGGGTTCTGTCCGCTAATTTCATGCTGGTTTCCAGTGGTAAAATCAGTTTCAATTCAAACTTCCTGTCCGTCCTTTGACAATAAAGGTTTTATGAGGCTTAGTAAATTAGAAGGCTTTTATTTTGAAATTCCTGCCGCTTCCTCCACGCTGACCTGATTTCGCGTCCAGGAACCAGTCCGGCCGCTCCGGTCGGGACCAGCGCGCTGAAGCGTTGACGTTAGACGGGCGGAATAAAAAACCTCCACCAAGGTAGGAGCGTCTTTCTTTTTCCCTTACGGCCCCCTTGCGGGTTTTGACGTCACAGCAAAGATTTGCGTAACCATCGTGCGATCAACAGATTAAAAGTCAACTTGTAAACATATAGAACACAAGTGAACGCGGAAACACGGAACTGCGTTGTTTACGCTCTAGTAAAAAAAAAACAAAAAAAACTTTAAAAGAATATTATTGTCGGGATTGCTTTAAAACAAACGACAGAGAAAACGTTCAGAATCCCACCAAAGGAACGGAGCTGACTGAGGCAGGGGCGACCCTAGGGTCTGATCCTGTGTGTGTGTGTGTGTGTGTGTGTGTGTGTGTGTGTGTGTGTGTGTGTGTATGTGTGTGTGTGTGTGTGTGTGTGTGTGTGTGTGTGTGTGTGTGTGTGTGTGTGTGTGTGTGTGTGTGTGTGTGTGTGTGTGTGACCCGGGGGGTGACCCTCCCATCAGCAAATGACAGGACGACACCACATTTAAATTATACATATATCTGCCTGCATATTTGTGGTTTCAATTGTTAAAAGTGACTTCGATAAGTTCAACAGTGAACTTGATAAGAGGCTGGAAGAAAAGCTGATACCGTTAACTAACCGCTTGCAAAAAGTGGAGGATGACATTGGGAAAAAATGCAGAAAGGCGCAGAGCAAGGACAACAAAGAATGGAATTCGAATAAATGATCAAACTTAAGCCAAGAAATTATGCTCATGCCGTGACCAGAGGAGTGGAAACAGAACACAGCACTGATTATGAGTCGGTGGAACAACAGGTGGTTACTCAACTGAGGAACCTGGAGATTAACATCGAGCCGGACCAGATTGAGACGTGTCACCCACTACCATCTGGAGGTAGGAGACCACCTGCAGTGCTCATAAAGTTCAAAATTGCTCTTCTGAAACAAGGCCCTAAACTGAGAGGAAAAAGACATCTACATCAACGAGAACCTCACCAAAAAGAATGCTGATATCGCAAAACGTGCTCGACAGCTGAAGAAGAATGGGCTGATTGAAAGCGCCTGGACCAAAACGACATTGGAGGAAGGAACCCAAACTCAATGTTTCTGGCGCCAGTGAAGGACACAGAGATAAGACACCTGGTCAGTCAATGCGTAGCAAAAACTTCTACTGATATGAATGGATTTGATATGAAGCTAATTAAGGACATACTGGATGGAATTCTGCAACCATTTACACACATATGTAATCTGTCATTTCAAACTGGGGTGTTTCCTGACAAAATGAAGATTGCAAAAGTGGTTCCGATATATAAAAATGGTGTGCTTGTGAATTTACAAACTACAGACCTGTTTCAATACTACCACAGTTATCCAAAATCCTAGAGAAGCTGTTCAATAACAGACTGGAAAAATTCATAACAAAGCACAATCTCCTTGACTGTAGTCAGTACGGGTTCAGGAAGGATCATTCCACTGCCTTGGCGCTGACAGAAACAATAGAACTCATCACTGATGCCATGGATCAAAAGTTGTACTCCATAGGAATCTTTATTGACCTTAAAAAAGCTTTTGACACAATTGATCATAAAATTTTAATTGAGAAACTAGAAAGATTTGGATTTAGGGCTACAGTACTAAATTGGATAAAGAGTTATTTACATGAGAGGTCTCAATACGTCACACTGGGGGGAGGACATCAAAAACATTAGACATTGTGTGTGGGGTGCCACAGGGGTCAGTGTAGGGTTCAAAATTATTTACACTTTGCATAAATGATTTATGTAAGGTTTCAAAGGTACTTAAAATGATAGTCTTTGCGGATGATACAACCATCCTTTGCAAAGGAAATAAATGATATAAATAAACTAACTCAAACAGTAAACAAGGAATTAGCCAAGATGCAATTATGGTTTGATATAAACAAATATCCTTGAATCTAACCAAAACTAAGTATATGTTATTTGGGAAGAAAAGTTGCAAACAAAAAATCAATATTAAGGTGAATGATGTAGATATTGAAAGGGTTAATGAATTTAAAATGCTAGGAGTGATTATTGATAAGATGCAAAATTGGAAACCTCATTTAAGACAACGGCACTCCATATAATATATTGTGCACTAATCTTGCCCTATCTGAACTACTGTGCTGAAGTTTGGGGAAACACGTTTAAAAGTGGCTTAAAACCTTTATTCCTGACCCAGAAAAGAGCCTTGAGAATTATTCACAATGAACATTATAGAGCTCACACAAACCACTTATTTATTAAATCTAAACTACTGAAAATACATGACATCATCAGCTATAAAACTGTGCAACTTATGTATAAAGCAGCCAATAACAATTTACCTCAAAACATACAATCACAAATACAGATGAATGAATCCAGTTACCAACTAAGAGAAAACACAGCATTTGTACAGAAAAAAGCAAGAACAACATTAAAAACATTTTCATTAATGTTCACTGGTGTCAAACACTGGAATAAACTGGATAATGAAATTAGGAGTATGGGAACTCTAACTGCCTTTAAAAAAGCATTTAAAAACATGATTTTGCAAGGTTATAATTCTGACGTGAATGATGGTTAAAGGACTGCACTGTTATGACGAATTAAACTTCATGTTGTCAATCCTGTGAAACAAATGTGACTGTAACCTTTGTGCAGTAACTGAGTACATGCAAAATATTATGACTGCTACGAAAGTGGAAAGGAAAGGAATGCTAAGTAAACAAGGACACTACTGACCAGAAACAACCCTTGAAAGGAATTACAAAATGAACATTAACAAAATCTGGACTCTTGTCAATAACTGACAGAGGTGTGCAAAGATGCATGCCTATTGAACTAAATAGACGGATTAAAACAACAATGTACCAGAAAAACTCTTTTTTGTGCATCAGAATAAGTCAAATAGTTTAATATTGGAGTTAAGAGGGGAAATGCAACCTTGAGGTCCACAGGGTATAGGGGCACACTGGACTCTCTGGGGGTCACAGACTGTCAAATTCTGTTTCTGATTTTTTTTTCTTCTTCACATTTCCGCTGTTACTTTTCGCCTTGCTGCAGGATCTCCAGTCTGTGAAGAGATGTCCTCCCAAGTCAGGCTGAGGCTGCTGCCCAGTGCCAAATGTTTGTTCGACAGTCCCCTCCAGGTGAAGGTGGCTGGGCTGAGGTCCAAACAGGTGGTTACCATGGTAGCCAGTGCAACCGATGACAAGGGAGCGACGTTCAGCTCCTCAGCCACCTACATGGCCGATGGCAGCGGGGAGCTGGATCTGGAGAGAGACCCCTCTCTGGGTGGGAGCTATGTGGGAGTTGAACCCATGGGTCTGTTTTGGTCGATGAAGCCGAACACTTTGCACACCAGGTTCCAAAAAACTAAGGCGCTGAGCCCTCATGTGGTGAAGATCTCTGTGCAGGAGGAGGGGGAGGAGGGGAAGGGCAGGATGCTGGCAGAGGTGAGCAACGAGAGGTGGCTGATGGGAAATGGAGTCAGCCGGGTCTGTGTGAATGAGGGAAATATTCATGGAGTCCTTTTCACACCTCCAGGTTAGTTTATGTATTCCTTCGAGTCTCTTGATCAAGTGTGCATAACTTAAAAAAATTTTTTGACACTTATAATCATTTTAATTGAGCTTTTTACTGTGCAACTGATCCTTTGTTATTTTTTATTATTTTGCCGGGAGGGGTTTTCTGTCATTTTGAGATTTTTAAAAATGTCATTTTGTGTCCCGGGTCAGGTGGAGGTCCTTTCCCTGCTGTGCTCGATCTGTACACTTCTGGTGGAGGTGGAGGTGTGTCAGAGAAAAGGCCGTCTCTGCTGGCCAGTCGGGGATTTGTGGTCCTCACCATAGGGCTGTTTGGTCACAAAAACATGACAAAAAGTAATAAAGTGATGCATCTGGATTATTTTGAGGAAGCTATAGTATTTTTGAAAAAGCAACACAAGGTGAGTCGTTGAAGATCGGCCAAATTTGTCTTTTATGACAATCTATTTCCAGTCAGCTGCTACTTTATTTTATGAAGACATAAAATAAATTACTGCTTTTTTCTTGCAGGTGGGCAGTAAAGGAGTTGGTTTAATATCGCTGTCAAAAAGTGGAGATCTTGCTCTTTCAATAGCTTCTTTTTTGCCGGGTGTTGAGGCCACAGTGTGGATCAATGGCTGCTCTGCCAATACGTTAATCCCTCTGTATTATAAGAACAGACAGATTCTCTCTGCGTTAATGTTCGATAGCAGTAAGATAATTACCACCGAGTCAGGGGCAAGTATCACTAAATATTCAGTGCATGATCCCCTGGCAGAAGAGAACAAGGCCAGTCTGGTCCCCATTGAACGAGCGAAGGGACATTTCCTGTTTGTAGCCTCTGAGGATGACCTCAACTGGGACAGCAAAGCTTACGTGGATCAGATGGTGGAAAGACTGAAGCATCATGGGAAGGATAACTTTGAATGTTTGTCTTATCCCGGAGCAGGACATTACCTGGAGCCACCTTATGGGCCCTACTGTCCCTCCAGCTTTCATGGAATTTTGGGTAAGCCAGTCCTGTGGGGGGGCGAGCCCAGATCACACGCAGCAGCTGAAGTTCACATGTGGAAGAAGATTCAGGAATTCTTTAGAACTCGCCTGAGCTGTGATGCTACACACAGTAAATCTAAGTTATAGACACAGACGGCTGAGCAGATTAGAAGTCACGCTGGTCACGGGTCTGCTGATCCTAGCTGGCTACACCCCGGACACGTCGCCAACAAGGCCACTTTTGGTCAAACACTGGTTAAAAATCCCTTAAAAGTTTAAGTTTTTTTAGAATTACAGCAGATATAAATAGTAAAGTTTACAAATTAATGAAATATGTTAAAGTAGACTTAGATTTATAGGTGAGATCAATAAAATGCACATATTCTAAAATCTGATGACCCGTTTGCGAAATCATTTATTAGATGATAATTTAATCAATACTTAAACTGATTAGTTCAACTCTCTTTGGACACAACAACTTTTACTATTACTTGCTATTAACATTTTTTTTACTAGGTCTTGAACAATGGTGACAGCTGTACATTTGACATGACATTTTTTTCCACCCTCTGAGCAACGTCAAATAAAATTCCTGCCTTGTGAATCCGGTCTGTAACAGTAGTATGTAAACTGTGACAAAGCAGATTCTAAGAAAGTTCCAAAAGGTACCAGGCAAAAAAACAAAACATTAACAATACTTTAATATAAAAACAAATCTGAGCTTTATTTTTTCACCAGATTGGGCATTACAGACTAACTGGGGTTCATATTCTAATGTGTTTTGAGGATACCCAAGATTGTAATGTGGTAGTGATGGCCCAGTGATTCCTAAACTAGGCTTTATGGACGGCAGGTCCTTCGGCTGGATTCATACTGCCCAGAAAAAAAAAAAAAATCTTAATGACTTTGAGTTTGAGGTAAACGTCTCATCAAATATTACTTTTGACAAAACATTTTCTTCTTAATCTAGCGACAAATGGATATTTATATTAACTATAACTACAACTTCCTAAGTCATATCTTTTGTCTCGCTGTTTTTTAATCCTAAAAAATGTCCAAATACACGACGGCTGGCTTCTGCACCCTGTTTGATTATTTGATTTTTTTTTAACTATAAAACTATGTGTCAACAGAAAACATGAACTGATCACGAATAGGAGTGAGTTTAAACACTTTGGATCCTTACACGTTAACTTGATCGCTACCGCCAGCAGCGGTATTATTTATTGTTTTCCCCATGAACACACAGAGGTTCTGGGATTGTGCAATGCAATTATTGAACCTATGATAAATTTAAAAACAATTGAGAGATGAACTGCCTTTTCATTGGACTTGAAACTGATTTCTAATGAAGATATGAAAGAAAGTTGGTTGCTTTGTCTGATTTATTCTTTTTCTTTTTTCTTTTTTTTGAGGAAAAAAGAAGTTGAGGCCTTCCAGTAGAGTTTGGAATCTGCATGTGTTCACCAAACAAAACACATGTGTGCAGTTATTGCATTTGTACTTTAGTTTGATATCGGATGAACTTTTTATCAAATGTCCTTGAATTTGTTCTCATTGAGGAAAGAAATATTTTGTGATTCAAACACTGTTTAAAATTAAAATCATGGTTAAACATGAGACACAGAGTGACGCTTGGCTTGATTTGAGCATTACTGATTTTATTCACTATCTCTTATATCACAAAGAAAATCTTTAAAAATGCTGACTAGAATTTCTTGTATATAAAATGTACACAAAAAAAAGCAAGGCACTATACATTCAGGTTCATCAGGCTGCTTCCTCTCTTTCACATAAAAATGAAACCTATAAATTACAACTGTGCGCTCAGGCTCTCAGTAAGTCTAGATGGAGCAGCATGGGTTAACCACATGACTGACCGCATCCACGCACCGCAGACAAAAAGAAAAACATGTATGATGTTTATAACAATGATACAAAGGAAACAGATGCACCTAAACACACATTTACACATTAAAGCTACACACATGTAAAAATATATACAATCACACACATATACACACACAACCGTAGCGTGGCACTCTGACACAAAGTCTTTAGAGGTGCACTTTTTCTCTGCACGCCTCCACGAGAGACTTCTGTGGTTAGAGGAGACTCGAATTACAAACACACCTCATAGTTTTGTGTTCTGTAGAGCTGAAAAGTTAAACATGACTATAAGCATCATGCATGTTGTGCACCTCCATCTTCCTTCTTCATGTACCTTTTCCTCATTCACACATTTTGAATCTGCATCCCAGTGTTCAACATCAAAAAAAGGATTAAAACGTCCCATGTCTCGATTCCATCAGTCCACTTTTTTTATCCGCTTCACACACCTTCTCTGACTTGTAAACCTCTTTAAAACAATCCTTTGGCTTTCTTTAAGTTCACTTGCTTCCACCCTGGTAGACTTTCGTATTCTTCTCTCCTCATTTCCAAAGCTTTCTGTAATCAGCAAAGGAGAAACACGCAGTTCATTAATCAGGACGAGGCTCCGTTCATTTCAGTCATGTCATGCTTCCAGTTTGTGCATCATAGAGACAGTGTCAGACTGCAGAGGAGCTGAAGGTGGATTGCAAACGCATTCATCTAAGATCCAGGTGGAAGGTGTGTGTGTGAAAGCGTGTGAAGAGCTGCAGTAGTGTGTTTTAAAGAGGATTAGTGAGGAACAACAGCTGCTCAATTGTCACCAGAGATCCAATTACAGCATTCAAACACTATTTACCACCTCAGTTTCTTCATATTAATATATCTCTTTAAAGCTGTGAATCCAAATCATCGTCTGTGGTTATATGGAAGCCCCTTTCTTTTCTTTTCCTTTGCTGAGGAAAGGAAAAATAAATCACTTTTCAGTAGCTAATGTTCACTTTCTTTATTAATGAATGTCTCAGCTTCACAGTAAATCACTGAAGGATTCTGGCTCCAAAAGATTCCATAGTTTAACTGATACTGATAACAGATTAGTTGTTTCACAACTTTGAAAAAAAAAATCCACTTAACTACAGTATTTTCCGCACTATAAGGTGCACCTAAAGCCCTTTAATGTTCTCAAAAACCAACAGTGCACCTTATAATCCAGTGCGCCTTGCATATAAAAAAAAATAAAATAGGCCATTCATTGAAGGTGCACCTTATAATCAGATGCGCCTTGTAGTGCAAAAAATACTGTAATTCAAAGTCATAACATCGATACAGTGATACTATTTTAGGTTTAACATATTTAATGAAAAACCCTAAAAATTTCTTTTCATAATTTCATCTCTATTTCCTGCAGGATTAAAATCTAGCTTTGGTTCGTGTCTAATTTTTATTTGTTCTGGACCAAATGAAGAAACTGGAGCACTAAATCCATTGTGACTGCAACTGAGACAAGAACTGCCGAGTAATCGGGGTGATCTTTTCAGATGTAATCGTGCAGCCGAGTATAAAAATATCCTCTCAACCTGCATCATGCTGGAGTGTAAAAAAACTGCGAGCATTCTGATCTACTTAGAGAGAAACGGTGACGTGCTCAAGAGAAGAAGAAGGTCGCCAAAAGGTGATGAATCACATCAGATTCTCCCCTTACCTGAATCCACCTACATCTCTGCCTGTGAAGTGAGTTTAGGATGTGGTTAGGATGGAAGACTTTACTGAAATATACAGGAATTCAAAACTTTTTAAATTCCTGTCATTTCCTGTTTTGTATCAGTCACTATACGTATTTCTCTAATATCTTTTACTCCACTGAGCTTTTACAAACATAATTTTGTTTAAGCCTGAAAAGTAGGAAAATGAATCAAAACACAGGTTAATTTTGCATCCATCATGTATATGAATATATTAAAAAACTTGTAAGGTTTTGTGTCACGTCATTTGTGAGTTTACTGACATCAAAGTCCTGGTCAGACAGGTAGATCTCCAGGCGGAGCGGGTCGACGCCCTCCGGGAGCGGCCGGGCCTGCAGCTGATCCAGTGGGAAAGTGTTCTGACAGAGTTTGGCCAACACATCCTCCACCAGAATGATGTGGTTACACACCTCCGCCTCCTTCTGCCACAACACAGAACACCGTGTCAAGATCTTCACAATGGTATACTGAAACAGGATGCATTTGTGAGGGGTGTGTGTGGTATGTTCAAGAATCAGGAGCAACACATTGCGATGCAAAAAAATTCTTTAAAATCCAATTTCATGCAAACTGTTGTTGTAAAAAAATGTAAAACAATTTTATTTGATGCGTTTGATACATATTCATCATCATAGCTCTACTTTTGTGAAAACAGACTAAAGAAATTAAAATTAGCCTATGATATATATAAATTTTTCCTATAATAATAAATAATATATTTTAAAAATCATGAACGTGCATGTATGTTTGTGTGTGTGTGTGTGTGTGTGTGTGTGTGTGTGTATGTGCATGCGTGTGTGCATGTGTGTGCGTGTGTGTGTGTGTGTGTGTGTGTGTGTGTCGCTGACCCCCTCAGTGATCTCGGCCACATCTTCTCTGTGTTCCCAGCTGGGGAACATGTTGGTGAAGGTGAGCGGCTCCAGACCGGCGTGGACTAGATAAGACTTCTGTGACTTCTTCTCTTTCTTTTCTATAAAAGAAAAACATTTGATCTGAACTTCTGAGAAGTGATAGTGTGGGGGTCATTTTCAACTGGGTTCATCTAGTCTGTCATTTCTGCCACAATAGGTTTCAAATTATAAAAATTAATAACAACAGAGGTAGCTATGATGTGTGCGTTTTAATTCAAGTCACGTCTAGTTCACCAACTTCCTGTCTGATTCTCTGCTGAAAGTTGGAGCAGGAGACGATTAAATGAAATACACCTTTAACAAAACATCTGTCTCAACATAATGTATGTGCACAACTGAACAAAATATTCTTTCAACTGTTTAGTTGTTGTTACACATTATGATAAAGAAATGCTTCCAACAAATGGATACTGACCAAATGATGTTAAAGTGTTTGGGAATATGTCATGAAAGTCAACAAAAAAAATTCTGCATTCATCTTTGCCCTAACCTTTGCAGTATTGAAGCACGGTCTCCATTGCACACTTCCTGTCTGCATCCCAGCGGATGCAGGCTGAACCGGTGCTTTCGCTGTCCTGCGGCCACCAGCCCTGCCACAGGTAGACCTCATGGAAGTTATCCACCAGGAACAATGCTGCCAGGGAAACGGTTAAATACATCTATAAGCCATTAAAGCACTTTTGTTCTGTCTGAACTCCGTGTTCATGCCTCACCAGGTTGTGGAGCGTTGTACAGGTCCTCCTGCAGAAACGGCAGCGAGCTGATCGTGTCCGGAGCTCTGGACGGGTGGAAGAACTCGGTCGCCACAAACTCTCCGGACGTGCTGGTCAGCTGGAAAAGTCTTGGAGTGAAGTTGAATTTACCTGGATCTGGAAAAAAAAAGAAGAAGTAATTCCTCCATGTTGAGCTTGGAGCATTTCAAAACCCTTTCTTTTTATTTCACTGAATGCGTACCTTGCAGCATGCAGTCGTAGGCCTTCCTGTCTTTTCTCCCCAGAGCCTCCCAGAAACCCGGTGGCTCCATCCCTTCATCGCATTCGTGGATGGTCACCTTGCTGCTGCTGTGGAGGCCAGCCTCCAGAGGACAACTGTGAGGAGAATCCAACATGCAGGAACACCCAACAACACAAGTACTCTCCATGTTTGAACTGGCGTTAATCTTATAATCGTGAAATCCTCACTGTTCTTTGATTTTGAGTGCGGCGGTGCTTCCGACGCTGCGTGTGTGTAGCTGCGTCTTGCAGCCGTGCCACAGGTACATGACGGCCTTGTTGATGTTAAGCAGGATCATGGAGGCCCTGGAACGCAGGCTGCTGCAGTGACAGGCCACCTCCAGTAGGTGGCCCTCTACTGATACCTCGCCCCTCACACAGTACAAACGCCATTCACCTGGACGGGGACGAGCACGTGGACAGTGGAGTTAGAAAAGGCTAAAAATAGTGATTTATAATAGAAAAGGCATCTTTTCAGTCAAAGGATGACCGTGCTGACTCTCAACGATTATTGATTATTTCATTTTGAAAATGATATTATAGCGAAGGGAACTCATGCGGGGCCAGCAGAATTTAGTCGTTTTCAGGTGGTGAAAGAAGCAATTTGATGACAATACCATTACAAATAGTGACAGGTTTTTATCTAGTGTCTATATTTTGAAGACTAAACAACATATTAATATTTAAAATAATGGAAATAATAATAATCTGCTCCCCATAGATTTCATAAAGTGACATTTGACATATCCTGGCACAAAGTTCACAGGATGGAGAGCTAAACAACTTCATAATTTACTACTAGAACTGAGTTCTAATGAAGATATGAAAGAAAGTTGGGTGCTTTGTCTGATTTATTCTTTTTTCTTTTTCAGGGAAAAAAGGGAAGTTGAGGCCTTCCAGTAGAGTTTGGAATCTGCATGTGAACTTTCTATCAAATGTCCTTGAATTTGTTCTCATTGAGGAAAGAAATATTTTGTGATTCAGACTAAAGGAAAATACTGTTTAAAATGAAAAATTATGGTGAAACATGAGACACAGAATGACGCACGGCATGTAGAATTAAATGTCCTCACATCAGTAGTACAAATTATTTACTCTGAATGTTCTCCTCCTCTTCCTCCCTCTTGCCAGCATGAACAATCATGCCTCCGTTGAAGCACTGCAGGAAACAGGGGGGCTCCTTTCCTTGTTGCACCTGAATCTGTGACAGAAAGTCGGAAAAAATTCAAGCTTAACAATATAAAATTTTAATACAACACACACTAGAGATCTGAAAAACTACTGTCCTCAAGAAATAGCCGAATATCATAAATTAACTTCTGCTTCCTTCTGTTCCAGTTCCTGACTTCAGTTCAGTTCAGATTGATTTAGCCTGCGCTCCTCTACCTGCGCCCCTCGCTCCTCATCCAGCTCCACCGTCATCAGCGCCGAAGTTCCTTTCTCGCTGACGGAGGAATGTCGACCCTGCCAGAAGAAGTAGCAGCACCTCTCCTTTCCCGGCCCACTGCTCCTCACCTCAGGGTTCTGCCTCCGACCCACTGACACGTACAAAAGGTAGATAAACACAAGACAAAATCACTCAATCACTCAGAAATGTTCCTTTATCAGCCACATGTGCTGTAGGTTGGACTGCTTTGCGGTGTGATTATCCAACATTACAGGAAGAAACAAGAGGCTTACTGTTTAGCTTAATAATGCATCATAACTACCTATGCACACCATCATAGCTACAGACTCATAATGTACTCTAATAGTCCATCCATGCAAACTTATAATTACACAATTATTTATTTTGTAATATAGTTATTTTTAAATGTAAGCAAACATACAGTATGTACATTTGTTTACTCCAATAAAGAAACATGCTGATGAAGCATGCGTTAATATAGGTATCACAGATTATACATATAGATCTATTTTACATAAAATGGTAAATTATGACATTAGCTAACTTTGATATCCTGCTTTAAATGAATACAGACCATTGGAAATCAATAGTTGTATGACTGCTGTAGTCATAAGGCATTATAAAAGTATTATAACCACAACCCTATGCCACCGTAAAGCATTGCGTTCCATATGTGATCTACATAGAAAGTGTTGAAAAAAAATGGTGAAAGAAAGTGTCAGAAAATCAAGATCCTGATGACATCACAAAAACACTCTTCCATATTTTTTTTAACATGGTTCCAGATGTGCATCTAGACTCTATCTGGTGTTTCACACAGCACACACTGGTGTTAGAATATAACCGCCACACGACTTACCCGTGGTGCTGACCACGTACTTCCACTTGACGACATAAGCGTCCCCCTCGTGGAACTGTCCTATGCTCTGACGTGGCAGGCGGCTGTAATCGAACTCCAGGATGTGCCAGACGTCCACAGAAACGGTGTTGATCTCCTGAGTCCTCATGTGGTCCTCAGACTCCACTGGGCCGTACCCCCGACCAACATTTACCCCATCCACGATTGTGCTGATGGACGACTGGAGGACGGGCAGCATCAGGGACGTGTCGTAAGGCCGAGGCTCTCTCCTGGGAGCGTCCTGGGAGACAAAAGCAGTAAAGATTGGTGAAAGATTCTTAAAGAATCTAAAGAGACTTCTAGATTTAGTCCATTTGTATGGCCAACATCTGATCAAACAAGCAATGGATTTGCACCTTCTGCTCAGGCACAAGCTCGCTGCTTTCCTTCAATGATGGCAACTTTGCTTCAGTCCAGTCCATGAACTTCTCCTTGAATAAAATTGTCTCATTGTGCTCTGTCAGTCTGCCAAATATCGCCCAATCAGGACGACCCTGACCCTTCCTGTCAATGAAAATAACACAAAAGTTCATACCGAAAATTGAGGAAAAATACAAAATAATAAAAATGTTAGTGAGGTTGGTTTGGATCTATTTTGTGAGATCAGTGTTCAGGGTTTGTTTTCATAGTTGTGTGTGTGTCTCTGTGTGTGTGTGTGTGTGTGTATTTCCCACCTGGGTATGAGTGTGTTACAGCCTCCAGGGTCCAGCGGGTTGATATCACAGCATGTGTAGTCAAACATCCCATTCCACAGGTGTTTGGCGAGCTGGAAGGCCACTTTCCTCTGGGCGAGAGTCACCTCTTTACCGTGCCACACGTACACCTCGCTACCGAAGTCGAACACCAACACCTGCATCACGGACAACCCAACAGAAACAACGGGAATACATGCAATAGATGAGCAATGTTAACTAGCATTATGTCAGGCAATGGTCCTACAATAGAATCCAATTAGTTCAACGGTATCTCAAAAAAACAAATATTTCACATGTAGTGGATTTCTTGAGGATTTTGGTTCAAAATCTGACATATCTAACATTAAATGATGTCTTCCCGCCAACCAATTCTTGGAAAACAGATTTTAACAAACACACAAACAAATCAACACAGGTGAAAATATGACCTCCACATACATGGATTGATCTAGAGTTAAGACTAGAAAAGGTTACAGAAAATAATAGAAATATCTGAATTGTGCTGATATGGACAGAGAATAAGGTCTACCATAGGTGAATGTGAGCAAACTGACACGTCACAAGTTCAAATGTGCTTGAAAAAAAGAATTAGGAGATGCACGACTTTGGAGAACACACACAGGAAATGCCATTTGATATAACTGACGTCATGATTACAGAAGGAGAACCAAACTGATTTCATTCTTTTGATTCACATCCCACTGACCTCCTTCGGCTCCAGCACGGAGGTACAGGGGACTTTGCCCCATTCATCATCGTCAGGAACCAGTTTGTCGTCCACCAGTCTGAAGATACAGTTGGTTTCCACGATAGCGTTCTCAAAGTGCTCGTCCTCCTCCGGCGGGCCCGCCGCTGCAGCGTGATCACAGACTGGTTTTCATGTATCGGTCTAACTGGGCATGCATGCAAAGGTGTCTGGGTAATGAGGGATTGTGACTTACGTTGGTAAGCAGCCTGTCCTCCTAGAATAGTCCAGAACTGCTGGGTATCTGGACCCTCTGGGTTCACCCCCTCCTCAATGGTCTTCACCTGACTCGCCCTGCAGCCCATGTCCTTCTGCGTCTGGATGAAGGTGGCCAAGTCTACCGCCTGCAGGCAAGAAACACAGATTGATGTTTGGCTTTAGGAACGGAGACAAACGGCAGCTCTGATGCTGGACGAACAACTCTTCATTATCTGGTGGAGACAACAGTTGAACGACGATGCTGACCTTTGCCCTCTCGATGACATTTGAGAACTCTCCTACCCAGACCACACAGTGTTCTGGGGTGACCAGCAGGAAACAGTCACCGCTGTTCAGTGACAAAGCTCTGGGCTCCACTAGTCTTGTCTGAACGTGACGTCGACCTGAAGAAAATAAGACCATTAAATTAAAGCAAGTGTTTTATTTTAAAAAATAGGGCATCCGGCGTAAAACTTTTGCCAAATCAAACATGCGAATCAAACCTATGACTTCATCTTAAAAATATATTCAGATGTATTTGGTATTTAGGGGCTTCTGGACATGTTGTGTCTGTGTCATGTTGCTTTGCGGTGCTGGGGCGTGGCAGGAGGCGGGGCCAAACTGGTGGGCCGAGCCTCATCTCCACACTTGTGCCTCATCAGGCTGATTATCTTGAGGTTTATTTAGCCGGCTTCTCCTTTTGTTCTATACCAGAACATTCCTTTGGTCATCTACTCTGTGCTTCACCATGAGTGACTTCTCTTCCTGACACGTGTCCCAGTTCATGGTGATTCTTTTTGGTCCTGCTTACACAAGTATTTCCCTGAGTAAGGTGATTTTCTCTTGCTACTGCTACCTTTTCCCTGACTAAGGTGATATTCTGCTCATACTTTGTGCAAAATCAGCTCTGCTCATAATCTGTGCATCCTGGGTCCTGGCCTTGCTTGTGGCGTATTATAGAGATTATTGTCTCTGTCTGGGAGGTAGAATAAGCCAGTTATCATCCAAACAGTTCTAACCTTTAATCTGCATCAGCATGACGTTCTTGTACGGCACGGCGCTATTGTTGGACATCTGCTCGGTGACGTTGACGCTGCGCAGACTCACACTGCTGAAGTTCTCCTTACTGGCTAGACCTGCCAGAGCAGCTTCAGAGTACTCTGAAGTTTTAGTGGCTGGAATGAAAAGTTCAGGTTTTTATAAGGCTACATCACAGGGGTATAAAAGTAAATGCTTCATTAAGACTTAAAGAAACGAGATGAGATAAGACACCTTAAGAAACTTTTTTTTTTTCCATATTCAGTGTGCGTATTCATACAAAACCACAAGCCATCAACCTTACTCTCATTTTTCTCAGCCTTCATCCTTGTGGTTTCCAGCTGTGCTACGTTCAGTCTCTGCTCGGTGTATTCATGTCTGATGTCTTCTCTTGCTGCCAGCATCTTCAGAGGGTTTCTGGATGCCCGGACATTCCTCGATGGACGGACTGAGCGCTTATGTTGCACCATGACTGAAGGCAACCTGGAAATAAAGAAAATATATCAGCAGGCATGCAAGTAGGTAAATGATATTTATGAGTCAGTCAATATTAATGGGTCATTATTTTTGTACTTGGGACCCTGGGAACCAAAGATGGCATCAAAATCCTCATGGATGTCAATCCTGGTTGGTATGTGTGGAAATTCAGCCACTCGTCTGTAGAACTTTGAGAAGATCTCATCATCCAGCTTCATGACTTCCTTCACTGCCTTCTCAGTCACTGTAATGGTGGTTTCCTGCAAACCTGCCACTAAACAAAGAAGAAACTGTCATTAAGTGAACCCCAACAAAGAAATTCTTTAGTTAGACAAAAACACCCCTAATAAAATATCACTTAAAAGCAGCAAGTACAAACCTTTGCTATTTAGACGTCCCAAAAAGCTCTCCAACTTGTCAAGTTTCTTATCCGATTCCATGTTTGGTCCAGCCTCAATTTCTATAAATTCAAGAAAAGTGACAAAACTAAATCATCCTTAACTTGGTTAAACCAAAATCTTAGATGGCATTTAGATTTGAAGTTATTCAGGTGAGCATGTTTGCACAATAATCTGCAATATTTCAAGAAACAAAAATGGATAAATGAACTCAAAATGCATCTGGCTTAACAGGATATTGATTGATAAAAGCTGAGGTGGCAGTAATGACTCATGAATCAAATCCGTCTCACCCTCTTGTGGTTTGCTGACAGCAGCCATGCTGCTCTTGAGTTTGGTGGACACCGGTGACAGGATGGGGCTGATGACTGAGGAGGAGGCAGCCAGGCCTGCAGGCAGATACACGGAGAAGAAATGGTTAAAACCACCAGTAACATGCACTAGTATGTATAAATGGGCAAAACACATTAGATTTTTTTATACACTATACTGATCCCATATGGATATTATTTTACCACTCTTATGCATCACACACATTAAGATCCAAACACACACACACACTTGTAGCAACTTGTAGGGTTTGGTGCCTTGCTCGAGATCACCTCGGTGGTGCTCAGGAGGTGAACTGGCAACTCTCCAGTTACCAGTTGGTTTTGGATAAATTCCTTTAAATTTAAAAAAAAAAATTCTGCATTCATACTGACAAAATTAGTGATCACAGTTGTGATGCAGCAAATCTGCATTTTGCTGGAAGACAATAAATTCAAGACTGCAAAAATCTTTGAAACATTTTTGTCCACCTGAAAAAGTAATATTAATACATGAAGTGGGACCATGTCATCACAATAATGGTGTCATTTTCTAAAGTTTTCTGTTTTCAGGCCTGTTGTCTGAACTGAAGGCCAAACAAAAGCTTGTATACAAAAGAAATTTAAATGGCCCCTAATAGTATGAAACAATGTTAGTATAAATACCTAGAGATTGAAAAAAGTGTGTGACTGTTGTAGACTGTGGTCAAAACATCAATATAGCTTTCATACTGACCCTTCTTGACCATACGTGCGGCTACGGTGTACTGGGTGGAGTCATTGGCTGCTCCTTTGCCTTTCGTCTTCCAGGCATCCTCGCGAATAGAAATCATTTGTTTTCTCTCCTCAATCGTCATTTGGGCCTCGTTCTCCTCTCCCGTCTTTTGCGAATCCTGCAAACAAAACAGTTTGCACAATGAATTTAAATCTTTATGGAGTCCATTTCTAAACTTCTTTCCAGAGCCAAACTGAAAAAGCTTCTCAAAACCAGTGCATCTAGGAGCAAGAGAACTGCATCTTTTGTCACGCAAACTTCAAACGTCATGAGCATCCACAGTTCCCTCAAGAACAATGACTCTTCTAGCCTCAGGAAAAAAATCACGTATAAAAAGATGTGATGCACTCAAGCGTGTTGATTTAACATCCTTTCTAGTCTGTGTTATCTACTTCATTCCACAGTCGGAACGATGGCTTTGAGTTACACTCATCCAGGCAGAGACGTATAAATCCCATGCATTAGATAGCTCCTAGGGCATGTCCTTACCTGACAATGATGGTCAATATACTGACACTTTTGACCAAGGGAGATAGGAGGAGAATAGGTGGAAGAGAAAACGGGTTCCTAAGGATGTAGAGGTGGTTGAAGAAGTGAAAGACGGGAAAGAAAATGAGGAAATGGAAGCAAAATCGATGAGCATGCAGATGACACTGGCATGCAAAAGAAACAAAGCAAGAAACTGGTATATGCAGATATCAATTTTCTCATCTTTGATAAAGTAAAATTATTTGATATCATTAATTCCAATTTCATATGCAGTCAACTAAGATTTCCCCATTTATAAACACGACTTGTCACCGCTACTGAAAGTCATAAATGACATCACCTATTCAGTGAAAGCACTGCTTCAAACTTAAAGGTGCATCAAGTAGTAATTAGTCTTTAAAAGTTATATATTTAGATAATAAAGAGCAAATAAAAGAACTTAATGCTCATGTAGAATGAAAAATAGAAAAAGAGATTCAGAAAAACCATGCATGTCAAGCGAGGGTCCACAGATTCAGGGCACACACACACACACACACACACACACACACACACACACACACACACAAAGCTGTGATTGGACAACACAGGTCCTACACCAAGCTGATTGGTTCAGAGATTGTGTGCTCGTCTTACCCACAGCTGTTCAGACACAGACACAGCAGAGTAGTCTTGGACAAACCCCCCTTCCTCCTGAGGGGTTAAACACAGGGGAAGTACTCAGTCAGTGGGGGAGGGAAGGGGGGAGGTGACTATTGTTGCTCTAATGGGTTTAGGGGTGAGACTGCCCATGCAGAATTTAAGCAGGCGGTTTTACTTGACAGAATACTAATGTGAACCAGATAGGCTGCGGTAAAGAGTGTAAATCCTGCAGTAAGAGGTAGTAACACAGTTAATTCTAACTTGCTTAAATTAATGGATATGCAAATTACACACAGAGATCCTTAAACCATTCTTCTTTTGTGGGAAAAACCTTTCTACGATCATTTTTGAAAATTAATCTGGATTAATTGGATTTTATAGAAAAGAATACATCTCCAAATCCCAAACTCTGACAGCAGTCTGTCCCGTATGCCTCCCAGTTTAGAGCCGTACTGGTGTGGACCACTGGGTTCAAACAACAGATGAACCAAAGGAGGGAATGAAAAGAGTATTTAGCCTAGAGCACAGAGGAGCTGGCATGGTAACCATGAAGGATATCAGCAGAAATGTGTCACTTGTGTTTTTACTCTGGTTGCTTTGGGAACCAGCTGTGTAACATTTTTTGAAAATATTGGGTTTTTATTTAAAGGTCCAGAAACATAAACTACAATAAGACGACAATGGTGATCCAGGAGTGGTTTAAGTGATTCAAGTAAAACGAAAAAGAATACCTGAGGACGCTATTCACTGTTTTTGATGTGCATGATTTCAAATGTACGCAGCGACATAGCAGAGCTTTCAGGGATGTTATCTACCAGAGATCCCTGCAGTGTGACATCAATTAGAGCAAATCATATTTTCTGCAAGATTCAAAGTCAGGTGGTGGTCACAGTTCCTCTCAGTCTGTTGGACTGGTGCTTCATTATCATTTATTTATTTATTTATGAACCATAGACCCCTGCTGCTCCTCTATGCATCTTTTTTCTTGAGATTTGTTTCTCCCTCAAGTTGAGTGTTTCAAGGAAAAAGAAAAAAATAGTGATAATTTATTTTGCTGCTTCTGATCTGTGCAACTGGGCACTGCTGTGAATAAATCGATTCATGTGACATAAATTGTAGGCCAGACAGTAAACAAGTGAGCTGTAACGTCCTGATGACACACACTAGTCGTTGTTAAACACTGGTGAGCTGATCAGACTGACCTTCTGGTGGGTCTCCTGTGTCTCCAGGAGCTGAACCTGCTGCTCAGTGGATGCAACTTTAACCACATCCTGCTTCTTGTTGATCCTATTCCTCCAGTCTTCCTCTCCACTCTTCTTCAGTAATGCCACTCTTAGCGTCAAAAATAAACATATTCAATAATCCATAATCAAATCAGGGATAGTGCAGGAAAAAAAAAAACTCCTCCTGATTATGGTACATGTAAACTTCACACACACACTCAACAGTAGGCGAACCATCACTACATGATGATGTGCAGAAAATATCTGTTTGAACCAATTCAACTTTAATTAATTCCATGTTAAAAGGAGTTAAATAATCTAATTTACTGTTTGAACTATAACAAACTCCTGAACCCGAAGTTAAATTATTTTATATAGCTTTGATAAAAAGCTGAAGCATCCTGGTCATATGAGTGTATAATTACATCTGTCTGTCATTTTCCTTTATTTGGTGGAAAATGCACCAAATAAGTTTGTCAATCACCCTAAATCTTGACTTTTCAGATTATGAAGCTCCATCCACTTACTGTGAAAAAATGTTTCTGATTCAATTATAATCACTGTCAAAGAGGTTATACTTTATCAAAGACACATAGGGTATGACCCGAGGAACAATCCATCATCTGATGATCACCTGAATCCAGATTTCTTTTATAGAATTCTTAGTTACTGGATAGATTTGACCAACTATAAGATATTGTAATGATGTATAATGCCTGTAATGCTTCAAAAGAAATTATCACATACTACATATTAAATTATGATGTAGTTGAATGTTAATATTAATGTATTTAAATTATTATTTCTCCCCGTCTCAAACACTCCATCAGTTATAAAGCACTGGATTTTCACCAAAAGAAAGACATCTCTGTTCATGTTCTCGAACGGTTCTTTTTTTTTTTCACCTGAGAAAACGGGGCCAACTTGAATATTTTAAGACATAAATAGATATGTTTGTTCCTGTTTGACTACAATCCCTTCAAACCTCTGCTGTCTCTCACCTCTCCTTGATGGACATCTGTTTGGACGACATCCCGTCAGACAGTTTCTCCACAGACTCCGTGGGAGACAGCAGATCTCCAGAATGGATGCTGTCTCTGTTGAAGTCCTCAGTGTGGTCCAAAGGCAGGGACTGGGACTTGACCAGGGACTGGGGGTAGGACTGGGGTTTGGGGGGTGTCTGTGGAGGCACCTGGGGTTTGGGATGGGACTGGGAGGCTACCTGAAGGTAAGGCTTCGGGAGAGGCTGGACAAATCTCTGAGGTTTTGGTTGGGTTTGTGGGGACTGGGTGAACGGTTTGGGATACGTCGGTGGGGGCTGGGAAGGGATGTTAGACAGAGGTTTGGGTCGGGTTGGAGGAGGCTGCTGGGTGAGGGGTTTAGGTAGAGTTTGAGGGGGTTGGATGTTGGTTTGCTGTTTCTGGTGGCTGCTGGAAACATGAGACACTGCCCTGGATGAAACTTTAGCTATGAGTGGTCTCAGTGGGGCAGGACGATCAGACAGGTCTGAAAGAAAAAAATATTATCAATGAAACCCAAATCACTTTAAAGCAGGTAATAACAGTTTCTTCATTCAATAAAATGTAATCTATTCAATGTATGTAAACTGTAATGCTGTACTCTGGTGTACAGAACATTAGTGCTGGAAAATATTCTCCAAATCCATTTGGAAAAGATTATTTTTATATTCACATAAGGCATAGCAATTTTGGATTGCGATTCAACTATGGTTTTCAAACAAAAAGTCCAACCGAACTGAAATGAGGGTAATGAAATCCTTTCAGTTCTAAACAATCTGTGTGAATAGGAAGACAAATCAAGGACAAAACATTTTGTGGAAGCAACACCTGGGAAAAAAAAACAAAAACCTTTAAAATCTATTTGAGGAGCAGGATTAGTCTCACTTAGACAATGTGATCGTTTTTTGTTTTTGTTTTTTTAATATGAATTACAAGAAAACTAGGCAGAGAGAGATTCAACCAAATGTTCCTGAATTAGAACTGCGTATCTGATCCTCTTGACCAATCAGAACAGTGGTTGGACGTAAAAGAGGACCAGATTCTTTCTTTTTATCCATACATCCCATTTCTACTGATTGTGTGTCACTGTACTGTAAATCTCCTGTCTAACCAGTAATTTTCCATAAAAAAAGATCCATGCATATGCACACTTGCAGCTTGTTTTGTAGGCAGGAAATACACCAATAAGCCTACTGTGTAAATAACATATAGTATTAGTGTGTATTTGTTACACTATGAGGATAATGTTTATTCCCTGCAGTCATATTTGGGCCTGTTTCCCAAGAATAAAATGTCATACAGTAATTGTAAGGCTCATAATACTACTGTACATGGCAGACAATCCAGTGATGACAATATACCCACTCAGAACTAAATACAGCCTCAAGGCATTCTTTGTGTCCACCCTGTCTTATTCTGGCTCTCATTTTTTAGTGTGCAGGGGGAAAAGACCACCCCTAGACCCATTCGGCATTAGCACGTTAGAAATAAAAAACAGGTCAGGTCCATTGTGCTGTAAGGTGCACAGCTAACCCAATGCCGTCATGTGATGGATGGGGGACCACAGCCCTATTTCTAGCCCATGACAACTGGCACATATAGTTTCATTTGAAAATCCTGCTGGCTGACAAAAAAAAAAAAGAAGCATTTTAGGAAAACGTTTCCTCTTTCTAGATTTAAGAAAAAAAAGGAGCCACGAGGCAAATGCATTGAAAAATATGCTAATGAGATTCAGTCTCAGACGTCTGTCTCTTTTTTTCTTCACACACTCTCAGTAGCAGCCAAATCAAACGCGCTCAACTGGGACAAGTGTGTGCGTGTGTGTGTGTGTGTGTGTGTGTGTGTGTGTGCAGCCACGAGAAACCAATCATATGTAGGAGCACACAGCAGGACAATGAGGACAATGAGATATTGCTTCCTCTTTTTTGTCCTTTTACCCTTCTATTCATCTATTCATCTAAATTCTCTCTCTATTTTCTGCCTAGAGCATTGGAGGAGCCTCCTACCTGAGATGCCAGCCTTGTTCTGGTCGCTGCTCCTCTCCTGCTCTTGCTTGGAGGAGCTGAGATGAATCTCTCTGAGGGATCCTTCTCTTCCTCCCTTCTCTGTTCTATCCTTAGACTCCTGTGAGTCTCTGTCAGCATCCGTCCAGCTGACCGGAGGCTGAGACTCTCCCCTACAGGCGGAGTGCTGAGGCTGGGGATGCTCTTCCCACCGCCTGCCTTCCCGCTCCGCGTCGGGGGAGTGTGGCTTTCCCTGAATGCTGGCTTCCTTCTTGCTCTCTTGTCTTCTCGCTCCTCCCTGCTGTCTCCCCCTCACCTCCTCCTCCTGACACTCGCTCCTGCCTTCATTCACTGCCTCCCCTCGCTGCTTTCCACCAGAGGAGGTGGGAGGAAGAGGAGTCCCCTCTCTCTCTTGGTTGTCGGGGAGGGCAGGGGAGGAGTTCAGTTCAGCCTCAGGGTGGCCAGGGTCTCTGCTCTGGGTCATGGAGAAATACCTCAACGCCCTCTCCTGGCCGCTGCTTGTGGTGCTGGGGGGCTGCTGCTGGATGGGGATGAAGGGCAGGGCAGTGCATTTCCCTGAGGTCAGACCATCATCGCTGTTGCCCGGGGTGACGGCGACTGAGGTGACAGGGGCTTGGGATGTGACTGCAGCCACAGATCGGACGAGGGACACCGGTAGTGGCTCCAGTTTGATCTCACCCCCATGTTTCAGCTGCAGGAGAGGGTAGATTGTCACAAAGAGAAGTTAGAGATTAATAATAGAGGTATTTGTGGATGATGCAGCGGTCCATGAGTAGATTATGAGAAATAAAGTAAGAGAAAATAATTAAGTTTGCACAGCTAAGCTGCTGCAACTTTTTTCATTAACCAAACGGCACAATACAGCTGAATCACAAACATGACAGGAAAGAAATGCTCACACTGACATTTATCCTTCATGAACTATGTCAATATCACGCAATCGTTCGTCTTGATCTGATTTTAAAATATGCTTTCAAAACAATTTGGTACTATATAGTTAATTTAGGGTAATGTCCTTTGAGATGATTTTATTAGTATTAAATATTAGGCTTATTTCCAAAGATTGTGATTCATTGTTCATGCTAGTTTGAATCATATAAGTGAAAAAAAAATTACTGCACCTTAATGCTCCCTAGACCAAGAAACTATTCATTCTATTCAGTGTTAACTAAAAAAAATTAATAACAGACAATTTTGATGCTTTTAGAATTAAGTATAAAAAACGTTCACATAGCTTCTTTTGAAAGTACTTTAGAATAAAATAAGCTGAATAAGACAATGTTTGCTACTCATCATGCCTTCTATCTAATACTGACCTGTAACAAACCTTAAAAAAGCCAGAACAACATAACAATATAGGTGTGATAATGACAATCATCAGAAGTGCAGCATTCTACTGTACATATTTTCATGATTCTTTTCCTGATAGCGATGCTGAGAATCCACAACAGTGTAAAACAATACAATGATTTTGATAATGATCCATACATCTACACACTTCTGCAGACAAGGCCAGGGCCATCTACCATATATACTTAGCACCTGACCAAGCATGCTTATCACAACTTCATCCAGGCTGGATAGAGCCCGTAATAATGTAGCGTGCAGCATTCTTAGTCAAATACTCCCATGCAGTGAGCAAACATGCAGGAAAAAGCTGCTTCCATCAAATAAACGCCTTTTAGTTTAAAAGTAATTCCTTGTGATAAAGTGGCATCTACAAATCAGGCAAAGTCACTTCAAAAATTTATAACACATACTGGGTTACACTTATGCCCAGTTCGGCCATAATAAACTACTCCATATAAAAAAAATAAAAAAAAAACGCTGGTCATCACCAACCAGCCATTTCATTCCAATCAGATAGCCAATCCGATGCTCTGTACAGGAGGAGTCTTACATGTGTTCCCTGATTTGCTTCTATGTCACCATTACACACTGTGGAGGTTAGGATGGGCTCAGCTTCCTGTGTGGACGACAGTGATTGACTGTGACTCACTGTTAACAATATGGTGGAGGTGAATGCAACACAATGAAAGTAGTGTCGGATCTGCTGAAAGTTTGATGGACTGTGATTAAGAAAAATGGGATATGGAATTAGGATGAAAGCTAAATAAAAAATGTTTCCATTGATTTATTGATTGAGGATCCTGCTACATAAATCAAATCTTTCTTACATGCTCCACCTCTCCATGGGTAATGGGTTGAGTCTGAAATCGGGCGTTGACTCTGCGCTGGCGGGTGTCTGCTCGGGCCCCTCCAGGGTTCTTGTCTACAGTGTGAGCAATGCGGTTGAAGAGAGCCATCTTCTCAGTCAAGCTAAGGGTGGATAGGTCAGGCTCCTCAGGGACGGGCTCCCGGGGGTCGCCCTTCACTCCAGCACTTGGAGCCACAACTGGTTTCTGGGATTCCTGGTTCTCTGTCACAGCCGACCCGTGCTGCGAGGAGTCCTGGATGCTGGGTAGTCATAGACAAACATCAGTGGCTACGGAATGGGTATTTGTCTTCGTTTAAATGTTTGATTTGATATAATATTGAATTCGTTTTTTATGTTAATACTAAGCATGAAAGTCGCAGTTGCCTTTGACTTACTGAATCACAGTCACAAAAATTGCATGCACACATCTAATAAAATCAATTGTATTGTCAAAAAAAACATCACAATTTGATTGTCACGTATACTGATCTCTCTTTACACCCCGAGACTCTGCAATCATGACATAAATGACAGAGAATCTTCATAAATGAAAAGAGATTTTTTTTTTCAAATTCATATAAATTGCAGGATTAAACTAAACAACTAAACTAAACCCTAACCCTCCTCAGTGTTTCACTATTTACAGATTGTACTACACTTATAGTCCTAAGGAATCATAATGGGGTGTATTGCTCTGTCAGATTTAAAGACATTCAGCTAGCAGGTAAATAACTGACACGGGTGTTACATATCGGGCACAACAACAGAGCAGCTAAATACGTCAGCATGCATGTGCTCTGATCACAGGACACGGTGCTCTCTCAGCAGTGTCCTAAGTTAAACCATGGTTGGTAAACAAACTACAGGGCACATGAAGACATGTCACACACGCAGACAGCTTTAAGAGGTTTGACCAGTCTATAACTGACATTTGTTAGGAATACTGCAAAAGGGAATGGATGGGAACTGGGCATGGAGGCTACTGACTGAGGTATTGTGTGTGTGCCAATTTCCTTTCCCTATAAGGTGCACACAGCTAGGAAATAGCATGTGAGAGGGCATAAATAACAATGTAAGATGAGCTGGATGTGCAGATCAGCACCACAACCACAAGAGGGAGACAGAGAGCAAATGGCCTCAATGATATACAGTATATACACTGTACCTTTTATTTATATACATATATCTCAGACTTCTTTGACTGTCATCGATAATTTACAAACCCATGTAGGGACTGAGATATTAATTTTTTTATTTAATGCACAGATAATGGGTTGTAAAGAGCATTTATTCTACAAGGGTCAGTCAGTTACACATGTAAACACACAATAGTTAGGAACCAGGCTCAGCTGTACCTGCTTCTGGTCACACCAGTGCTGGCTATAGTGGGGCTGGGGACACCAATATCATTGGTTTGGGACCCCAGAGGTTGTGACGATGTGTCAGGATCACTTAAAGAGGAGAAAAGCTGGTATAGTTGAAAAAATGTAAAATAATATATGACATAAGAAATCCGCAGTGCACTGGCGTCAGGCTCGGAGTGCCCCCCGCCTTTCATTTTTATTGCATGTTTTTGGTGGGTAGAACTTGCAAACTTTAAACTTCATGGCAGATTTAAACTCAAGACCTTTCTGTTGTGAGGAGACTCACTTCACCACAACACTGCCCGTCAACATTTTCTGTTCAAATTCTACAATGCAAACACATTCTAACCTTGAGGCATTGACCACTTCTTCGTTGGTGATCGGTTGTGTGTGTGAACGATCTTGCACCCTTCTGAGACGCCTCTCAATGGCAGCATTTCGGGAGCGTGGTTTAGGAACACCTCCCTCTGTGGTCCTTTCTAGCTCCTGGGAGAACACGACAAAAGTAGATTTGACAAAACCCTTATATTTTCAATATGTTAAAGTTGTAATTGCATAACGATGATATTTTAAGTTAAACAAAAAAATGTTTTACTTGGATTGCACAGAACAAAGCACCAGCTATTTCAGAGTTCTATTAGTGTACACTTTTAATTATCTGTTCTTATATTAAAATGTACATAACGTGGGAGGTGTACCCTGAAGAGAGACCTCTTGGCAGCCACACTCATCTTGGCTCTTTCGTCCAGTTTTTCTTCATCTGATTAAAAAATTATCAGCATGTTATTAAATGAATTTTATCCTCTGTGGACGACAGTAAATTCTAATTATAAAAATGAAGCTTAAATATTCTGCATATTTCCAACAAATTGAACTTACCCTCTACATCCTGCAGCTGTGATGGGTTTAGATGTGACCTGCAGAAAGCATTAATACACACAATCTACATGTTATAATTCGAGATACCATAAAATAGTATAGTTTAATGAAGGCTTACAACCACAAACCCTAAACTAGTACAGGTAGTTCTCAACATACAAACACAATTCGTTCCAAGAGTTTTCTCATAGTGATAAGAACATACAAGAACAAGAGATGGAGTGGAGTGTTGGAGATGCCCGTACACAGCAGTGGTGCTTTCCGAGGGTTGTGACAGAAAGAGGAGCTGTAGCTTAGTAGTCTGACAGGGGGGCGTGCGTTTATTCATATTTCCAAATGTTCGTAAGTCAAACGTTCGTAAATTGAGGACTACCTGTATTATTATTCTGAAAAACTCCTACAAATCGCTACAGAGAGCCCCATCAGTACCTATCTGACTCCAGACGCTCTGCAGAGGTGATGGGCTGGGTCCTAAACCTCTCCGATATGCGACTGTCTCCTGGAGTGATGTAGCGCCGAGGCCTCCGGGCAGCTCTTTCCCGATCACTGCCAGTAGCAAGATCTACCTCCGTTGCTGACAGATCTACCTTTGTGGTCTCGCTTTTAGAGTGGTGCATGGATTTAGAGAGATCGATGAAGACAACAAAGAGGAAAGCAATAAATCTATTACTTATTTTGTAAATCAACAGTTTATCAGAAACTGCTCCAAAGTTCAAAAAAAGGAGTCTCACACACTGATACAGATGCAGATGCTGAGCACAACTTAACTTAAATCAGGGCCATATTTAAATACTAGCATGCGTGCAACAGACACAACAATAGGCAGGATCATAGCGCTACACCTTGACAGATTTCATGCATCATTTTCTTGGGTGATTTGATTATTTGTTCGCAACAGCCTCCCAATGCAGAGTTAGACAGATGTAGACGGTTATTTAGCAATGCAACACAGAGTTCATGCTAGTAGACCTACAGCTCAAGCTTCCGGTTTGCATTCTCCAGATAAGAGTGTCGCAGCTGTGCTACCGATACTCTGGTGTCCAAGGTGCCCATCTCCCCGTTAGCCATCCCTGATGTATTTACGGTTCTCATTTTTTCTCGGCTGGCGGCTGCCCTCTCCATATGATACATGGCAGAATGCTGGCTTACACCTATATCGGACATTGAGCGGGTTCGTATCTTTGGTTTGGGACCTCCGCTTTTCTCCATGCTTCTGTTTTTGGCCTGAGGCAAAAATTCCTCCTTCTGGAGGTAAACTGCAGAGTCAAATCTTTGTCGCTCTGATGAATCTGGATGCTGGCTCCTTTGATGTTCAAAGTTTTCATCTTGGATTTCTTGCTTTGTCTGGGAGTCATGCTGCTGAAGTGGCGGTTTGTGTCTTTGCAGGTCATATTCCTGTATTTGAGAGTGCTGTGGCCTTTGGGGCATTTGTGACTGTCTCAAACGGTCGTAATACTGCTGCCTTTGGGGATCTTGGTGTTGAAGTTCAGTGTCATTCTGTCTCTTTGTGGCTTCATAATGTTGTTGCATTGGAGGCTCATGTCTTTGGATGCCATACTCCTGCTGTCTTTGAAGCTGCTGTGTTCTTTGAGGTGCTTGCAGCTGTCTCAAATGGTCATTTTGCTGCTGCGTTTGAGAATCTTGGTGTTGAAGTTGAGTGTAATGTTGCGTCTTTGTGGCTTCATGCTGTTGTCGCATTGGAAGCTCTTGTTGCGGAGTATGGGACTCTTGATAGTGACCATACTCTGAGGACTGATGCTGCCTGGGCTGACAGTTGGTGTGGGCAGGGCGCAAAAATGTGTCCTCTTGGCTACGATGGCTAGAAATATGTTCTTTACCTCTTTCTCTGATCCTCTCAACATTTCGTTCTCTTCCCCTCTCCCTGGGTCTCTCCCGGTCTAAGTCATCTTCAACTCGACTCCTTCTCCTAGGTTCTGGACTATAATTCTGAAAGTCCACATCTTCATGGTGCCCTCTATGAGTATCCTCCACACTCCTTTCCCTTCTCCGTATCTCTGAGGGCAACACAGCTTTCCTGCTCTTAAGTAAGCCCTCTGTATGGGGCTCTTCTTTAAAGGCCTGTCTGGCCTCCAACCTTGCCTCCTTATGAGCAGCATAAATTTGATCAGCATTGACTCTCCTTCGTGGTTGTACCTCAAGAGGTTCAGGAAGTTTGGCAGAGGAAACTGGGGCAGGGATGGCCAAATAGGGTTGAGGGTTTATAGCAGGGCCAGAGTGTTGGTACTCAGGAGCAGAGGGAGGATGGTTTGTTTGGCCAGGGTGGTGGCCTGTGCTCGGCTGAGGCTGTGAAACAGTTCTTTGATGGAAGGGTCCTAAAGGCTGTGGGGTAGAATGAAGAGTGTTTCCCTGATTATACCGTTTGCTTGCCTGGTGCCTGTCTGGACTCCAATCGGGGGGTCTCTGGAAAGTTTCATCCCTGGATAATCTTTCCTTAACTCGGATTCTTGGGAAAAGGAATGAATAAGGGACACTAAGATTCCAGTACAATAAAAAACAACATTACTCTTCAATTTCAAAACTCAAATCAAGCTAGATGTGATCAAAAATCTTATACCAAGACTTTGAAATGATAAAATTAACCGGCTGCAGATATTTTGAAGGGAATGTTTTAAGATTATCTACTTACCTGACCTATTGGACAATGAAACACCTGCAATCAAGATCTTAAAGTATTTTACTTGTTATTCTCTAACATATACAGTGTTCATCAAAAATGTGTTAAATAATCATATATTGTGAAATTTATTGCACAAAGGGCTATGACATGACATCATCATGTTACAAACTCCAACTTGTAGTCAAGAACTGCAACAAGGTCATGTAGCAGCATGATCTGGGTGTCAATTTGAATCTAAATTCAAACAACGTTGTCTCACTGATGTCAATGTGCCAAAAAAGTAAGCCAAACTATTTTCATCTACAGCCTTCTGACCTCAGTAGCCAAACGTTCAAATCTCATTCTAGACCACTAAGCCTTGTATAATTGATGGGCCTCTGCTATATCTGACATGGCATGAAAGACTTAGTGATAGTGACATGGTAGCATGAGCAGCGGATAAGGCAGTCAGCACCAGTGACATTTATTGAACACTACACTAGCTAAAAAAGATCATAACGTCCTGATAAGAGTTACATTAAACAGTAAGAAACCAATTGTGTGTGTGTGCTAGCTGCCGTTTCTCTACAAGAACTGCATTACATTTCGCAGCTCTGGCATTGTCAGCTTCAATATTCCTGTCTAGAAAGGCATAGCCATGTTGTTGTTGGCCATGGCTCCATGAATCACACCTGTTCAAAAAGCTCAAAGGTTGAACATTGGTTCGCAACCTATCAGCAAGTTAGCTTTACTTTAAACTAGACCTCTGCTCATGCTGGGAATATGTAATCACCTTAAGACCTACATCCCAATACATCAGCAGCCACTTAAGACTTATGGTTCTCTGTTTATCCATTCTTTCTTGCAACACAAATCCCCATCAGGTGATTTAAAACATACATGCATGCTTGTTACAGGTCAAAGTAAGTCACACGGTTCAAGACTCTGATGTAATTTCATCGGGGTAACAGGACAGAATCTGGCGGGGGGGGATGTAGAGTCTCAGTGGATCAGTGCTGCATCACACTTGTGACTCACTAATAAGGGCATCAAGCTGACTAATGTTGCCCTGTTAACTCTGCTGCGCTGCCACCACTCAACTGTTCATGGAACCCAGGCTACACAATGTCACCCCAATCGAACAAGGATGTAGGTGAAGAGGTGTTGTTGCGTTAATGGAGAGATTTATGCTGAGTGTTGGGGATGTCGATGGACATTGGTTCTACTTTGATTTATTAGAACAGGTACATATATAATCTCAGCCAAATGTATGTAAGGGACAGATTTCTGTTGATAGAGACCTCATTAAAAAAATCCAGGTAGTGCACCTTTATTCCACCCCAGTGTTCTGTTTTATGAAGCACACAATGAGAGGTTGGAAGGATCAATATATCATTAATACTTGTATGTGAATATGTCTTATAATTCTCAAACATTGTTCATCATAGAGGAACAATAAACAGACACCCCATTACACTTTCCTTATGTTCATACAGACCTTCAGGGTGGAATAAGAGCAACGCATGCCTGTGTTGAAAACACTGTATGAATGGGGTTAATGTTTAAAGAGAACAAAAGATCAACTGTGAGGTTTAGCATTCAGTAAAATACAAGCTAAACCTGCGCATTCCTAGTTTCTTTTTTAACATGTAAAGTAGGCAAGATCACAGTTCTGACAACATGCTTATACCTTTGAGGTAATTTTTCTCCAAAGGAAACCTTAGCTTGGTATTTTGACAAGAGTTAGGAATAATATCCAAATTAAGAAGCAAAATGGGAAAAAAAAAGTTTTAAATGGAGCTGCAGAAAAACAGTTAAAAATGAGCACATGTGGGGTGAGTAAGACCTTTCATGAATAAATGCTATTAGGCAGGGTGCGATTTGTTGGGGCAGAATGGGGGATCATCCCCCCTCTGGTTTTTACATCTCTACCTCTGCTGAATGAATTTCATCATCGGGGGTGTAGCGGCTTCGCCAAACTTTAAGCCACTAAGTTATTCTACAAATCGCATCCTGCTGTTAGGGATGAAGGTTTATCATTTGAAAACAACGGTTAAATGAGAGACCACAACATCTAAAAATGGTAGCAGTAACTGAATAAAATATAATATTTTGTTGTTATGTATGATAAAATGAGTTAGCTGCCTGTCCACCGAGAACATGTTCTTTAAAAAAAACGCTGATTTATTCTCATATTACTTTCCTTTTTAAAGGTATTCGCGGCAATGTTATAAAACGGTCTTTAGATTTTGTTATATTAAGAATGTTTCAAGACACTAATAAGACAATAGTGCCTTAGAGAAATTTAAAATATCTTAGAGAACCGTGAATACCACGTGAAAGAGATACAAGTGCAAAAATATGAAATTTCAGTGGTTTTCGTGGTTACAGAAAAAATAAATAAATTATAAAGTACTCTTCTGAACGCCAAATTAATTTTGACAGTTTTACCACATGTACCCGGTGAACTAGAGGGTAGTTTATGAACTCTTCACACTGATTACACAGGAGACTGTACCTTGAAGGGCAACTGAAGACTGTCTGAGTGTCACTGTCTGAGTCTGTGTTGACAGACCAGTTGGTCTTTGACAGAGCGGCCCGTCTACAAGATGATGTGGTGAGAGTGTCAGACCCTCAGGGAAACCCCTGACCGTTCATTAAAAGTCCACATTCAGCGACACAAATCAGTTAAACTACAGTAAAGAATAATCAGAAATGCAAGAGGTGCATGTTTTGAGTACCCATTTTTGCTGTGCTGCACATTTTGCACGTTGTGTGATTATATTCGTGTTTCCTGATGTTACACATTGTTGTTATTTATAAGTTTTGCTTCATAGTACATTATGTAATTTCTCATTGACTTGACTTTCCTAAAATTCTCTGTCCTTTTCATTTTAGATAAAATGCAACCAAACTTTATGGTCTTTGTTAATGAGCCGAGCTCATGTTAAATCAGGGTTACCTCTTGGGGCAAGTAAGGAAATTATATACCCTCCAAAAGTCAATCATGTAATCCACTCTGCCGCCCCACAATTTTCCATGATGAGCTCCACAGAGCAGCTTTCTATGTGAAACAGGAGCAGGGAGAGTGCAACAGAACTGGATCCAGACTCTTGAATGATCTCAATCATTGCAGTGAAAGTAAGAGGCTAGCTTACTCAGCAACCAGAGGACAGAACATATGCATAACTGAATCCCTAGCCCTTCTGAAGAAGAAATAGTCTTGTCACACACATTGTAGAGATCAGAAGCATTTACAGTATAACATACTACCAACTAACATTGTCAGCAATTGCGAATATTTCTTCTGGAAATCTTCAGGGAATGCATGCGTTTAAATTCAGCACAGAGGAATTGACTTAGAATTATTATATTATGGAATTTTAAGAGTTGTAATTATGCTCAAATGAGTATCTCAGAGAATATGTTGTCTTTATGCATATACAACAAAATAAAGTTCTTTAAGATGTCCTTATAATGTAATTAGAATTTTGTATGATTTCATTATTATTATGTAATCGTGTCTCCAGTGAGAGGTAGACTACCTAATACCCATAATCAGTTGTTTCCTAGATAATTGCGTCAACTCACCCCTGTCTGTTGAGGATGCTCTGGGCTTGCTGCTCTATGAATAAATCCCCCGGTGAGATACCATAGCGAGTGGAGGGTAGGGAGGCCCGGCGTGCGGTGCGAGGGGAACTGGGCACAGCTGCAATACTATAATCCCTTGCCGAGGTGGGGCTTGGCTCCGTGTGGTTCTCGTCCCGGTGTTGATGCTGCTGCTGTTGGGTTGGGAGAAGATGCTGCTCCTGGGTTCTGGTTCTAGAAGAGATTGAGCGTTCTTGAGCACCACCGTGCCGGTGGTTCTCCAGATTCATCAATTTCTCCCTCTCTGAAAATTCTCTTGATCTTTCTTGATCGTGGGGACGGCCTTGAGTTGAGTGGATCGAGCTGGAGGTCGAACCAGGTGTGGAATCTGGGTTGTTTCTCATGGAAACTCTGCCCACTCCAGAGCGGTATGGCATCCTGGGCCCTCGTCCTTGGTCCTCCCCTCCCGGTCTATCTCTGTCTTGCCTGGCAGCTTGTTGATTGTCAGCGACATCTGGATCATGCCGGGACCGGTATCGTGGTGTGTAATCAATATCTGCCTCCTGATCAAGGAGGATGCCATAACGCTCTGATAGCTGACGGCGTCGCTCTGCCTTGTAGCGGGCGATTCTTTCAGCCTTGGAGCTGAGGCTGGCAGGGTTTGCAGGGCCAGATGTGAGTGTAGAAGAGGTGGGTAATGTTACAGGGTCAACATACACCAGCGCCGGCTCTGGACGGCTGCTACCAACACCACTTTTGACCTGAGGCGATCTGTCAACAGATGTCATCTGCTTCTTGGGTGCTTCAAGCTCCTCTCGACTATAACGCCTCACTGCAGTAAATAAAGAAATACGCCACTACTTATTAACAGCATTGTCAAAGCAGCTGAAATTCACCATTAAAAGTGATTGATTGGAATGCATTTAGTGCTATAGCAACCATGCACCTTCAAATTTAACTGTTCTTGAGAAGAAGAAAAAAAGATTTTCATGAGGCTCAGCTGAACAGTCAAACAATTCAAATTGAAATTCAATTTCAGGTCGCACAATCAAAAAACCAAGAAACTCACAATGGTGAAGAAATAACCTCCTTAGAGATGACAAATGAAAATTAATCATATCAATTACTAAAAGAAACCCTCAAATCTGTACGAAGCCCCCCTGCCATGCTTACCCGTCACACAAGGCTCATGGGGGTCGGAGCCTCGGGTGTAGCGGGGTGGATCCTCCTCCAGCATTCTGTCGGTGACCAAACTTCCAGGCACCAGCACAGGTGAAGCATCCCCTTCAATCCCTTCCAGGCGCCGGGCGATTCTCTCCTTCCTGTTAGAGGCAAAGGATAGAGGGAAATGAGCGCAGCTCTTTATCTATCTTTTAAAATCTGAAAATAGTTTACAATGCCCAGACGATACCTGTTCATTCTGACAGCTTCCTCAAAGTACTTCTTCAACTCTGAAACTGAATGATAGAAAAAAAAAATCTGTTCAGTATGAATGAGAAACGGGAGGAAATAATAGTGCTATTCTGTTGCTACATGTATATAATGGAATCAGTACACACCCTTGGGAAGTGCAGGCAAAAACTTGGCATCTGTATCTGAGACACTCTTAACCAAAGTGGTCTTGTCAAGTAAATTGAAGTCACTCTGAAAACTGAAGAATCACAAATCTACTGTCAAACTAAAACATATCATTTTGAATTTTGTAGGAACATGTGTGTAACAAATAAATATTTTTTTTCCCCATCCATCCTCATAAGTCTGTTTCAAATGCCTTGGGGTGATTGCAGATGAATCTCACAAGAAGTCTAGAGAAGGAGATCACGACGTTCTGACTCTCATCCAATTGGAAATAAACCATCAAGGTTGTCTCGATGGTCACAGTCAACGTTTATCCTTTTCCAGTCTCTTTTAGTGAAGTAATAAGTTAATGTGCATATTCTACAAGTAAGAACAATGGCAATCATGACTGTAAACGCTCTGTGGAATATTGTATAACGTACATCACTTATTGTCATTGGTGAATATTAGTCTTGGGGGTAATTACTAAATTTCTGGTGCAACAAAGAGACACTAACAAGAAAAGATGACTCTATGCCCAGTACCCCTGATGGGGGTGATATAGCTCCAAATCCATGTGATTAAAAAGTGTCTTAGCATAAGCTGTTCCAGCTTTTAATGCTTACTGTGCAAAATAATCTAAAGCTCAATAGTAAAAACCTATACCCTTACATGGCCCTATATTGATGACAACAAAAAGATAAATGCTCTTATAATGATATGCGCTTAGTACATTCAATAAAACGTTGCTGGAAAGCTGTTCTTAAATATGTTTCATACTTTGTTTTTGTCAAAAGTGGAATCACTAGATTGATATAATTTCATGATTTATTACGTCTTATCAAAAACTCAAACCCATAGTCCTGTTACTATAATGTAATGTTATTGGATTTGTAACAGATAACCATTTAAAGTTAGTGGATTTAAATTTTTGACATTGCACTCATTTATAGACACCAACCCCTTAAATATACCTGAACTTTTCTTTAAGTCACTTAAATTAATTCCCTAACAAAAAAAAAGCTGCTTCTTTATTAATCCATACAAAAAAATCTTAGACTTTCATGAAGAGTCATAAAACGTTTTTTTGTTTTTTTTGGAATTCTGCAATCAACAAACAAGCGAAAATGGTCTCCTCAACAGCCAGAGCTTGTAACATAAGGTTAAATCAATTTGCAGATGAAACAGCAAAGAAATGATTTTCAAACACACAATGCTGTTTCATCCGAGACTCACCTTAAGGTTTCCGTTGGCAGTGAGGTCGAACCGCAAAGTTTAGAGGCAGCTTTAGAGCCGATTCCTGAAAGAGGGACGCAATTGAGACTTAGTCATCCCTGAGACACTGACGGTTAAAAAATGCACTGTACAATTCAAACATTTTGCATTTTGCACAACTGGTCATATTAGAACTGTTTAGAATTAAGATGGCTTAGGGAGGTGGGGAAAAAACCTTTTCTCAAGGAAATTAAGGAAGTCATTATATAGCAAATAAGGATTCTGAGTCAACAAGCAAAAACTAAGATTGTCAAACAAAATCTATTCCTTTCAGAGCTTTTTAAACATTTAATGTGATGCCACACTTGTCTTGTAAATAATTAAAAATAAGTGTGGATTATAAACAACACACAGAAAGAAAATTGTTATGTAAATAGAAAATGTATTATAAGAAGTCATTTCATTTGTCCTGGAATGAAATATGACAGGACAATGACAAGATGGTGTTGTGTTCTGGAAGAAACTTTCCAGCTTCAGTATGACTCACTGGTCAAACACAGACATTCAGAACGCTTACATCCATTTATCAGCTCACAGGTGATCATCTTGTTCTAAAGTAACAGCAACACCAGTCAGTTGTAAGGAGGAATCCCAGTTCAGGCAACAGATCGTGTCACTGCTGGAGATGCATTCTACTTTATTTATCCCTAAGCCAGAAAGATTGCATTGACATGCTGTATCTTCTTCCTGGGAGTCTTGAATGGGCCCCCAGAACGCTATTTTATTTTGACATCCCAAATATTTGTTACATGACAACAGCGAACATCTGCAAGCACAAAAAGTCACAGTCCAACTGTTCGCAAAATTACATTCTACAGTTCTGAGTGATTTCAGAAATTAATTGTGAGATGAACAAATGTCAAAATTGGATTTAACACGTTTTAGAAATTTTTTGCCATGAATGCAATTATTCACCCTAACAGCTTTGATCCTTTATTTTAATTTACCCAAATTATCACCTTTAAGGCTTTATTTAATTTCGAGAACGCCAATATTCAACCCCCCTTTGGATGTCTTTGGATCAGTTTATCCGTCTGGAAAAACCCTCAGCGCAGAAGTCAGCCCCAGCTTTCCGTAGAAACGCCTTGCATGTTGTCAACAAAACAAGCAGCACAGTCGATACCAGAGAGCAGCTTAGAGGCTGCTGACAGTCCCAAAGCGAGTGAGGTGCAGAGAGGGATTTTCTAAAAATATTCAGAGGTGCGAAATAGATTCCCTGACTGCACTGGGCCTTTGCTTGAACCCTAAAATTTTAGTAAGAGTTTCCATTCATCCAGTCATTGTTTGTCAGGTTCAAACACTAGAGAGCAGGAATCAAAGCATTTCACAGATAGTAGCACACGCCTGCCAAATATACATCAGTGGAGTCGACTTGATCTTACAAAAATATGCTGATTAACTCCTATGTATCCACTCATAACCTACCAGAATTAGATGATCAACTCAAAGCAGCCAGCAGTCTATATAGTTAAAGGTTCTCAAGTGGGTCAAGTCCAAGCTCTTTCCTGTCAAAGGCCTTACCTTGGCCACAGGGTTGCACATGCTTCACATGATAGTTGGAGATCCATGGGTTTCGAAACATGGTTAAGAAGAACAGATGGAATGCTGAGGGTGGAGGAGAGCAGGAGCAACACAGGTGGAGGCAGAAGCTGCTACCAGCAAGCAGACGGGACGGGATGGAGGTGGTGGTAGCGCCGCGGAGGGACTCTCCCAGCAAACGGCAAACTATACTGTGTGTGTGTGTGTGTGTGTGTGTGTGGTGTGTGTGTGTGTGTGTGTGTGTGCGTGTGTGTGTGTGCGTGTCGCTCTGCATACATGGACACTGAGAGAGACAGCACAGCAGGGTGCTAAAGCAGCTCAGAGACCTAATCAGATTACAGGCAGAAATTAGCCTTGATGATAAAAACTCTGGAACAGGATTGGATGAAGGTGCTAGCAGGGCAGCAGGGGCTGGTATGGGGTCCGGGACACATATTATTACTTTTTTCGGTGTGATAATCTTTTTTATTATTGTAATAACAGTCATTATGGTTGTTTTTCTCTGATATAACATGGAGGAACATTGATTTTCCAGAGATAAATAGTACTTTTTTGGGGGTTTGTTTAGGGTTTTTAAACATGTCAAAGGATTTTGTTCCGAACTTATTGCTGCAGCCTGAAACCTCCAGTCACTGCTTTAACTGTCTGGTTGTCAGGGTAATTGTTGATGGACAACCTCCCAAACTGATATGTGAACTGTCATAGTTACATCCTAAAACTACAACAACACATTCCTGACTATGAATCAAATGGTTAGTTTATTTAAGCCATGTAAAAGTTGGCAAGTTGCAGAAAATCCTGGTTTCTGACTGGCTGTTCTGAACATTTCTAATCAAACTAATTTCCTCTGAGTCATCTGACACTACATGAACACGCTACGACATTTTATGTCATAGTATAACATTAAACATTACACATAATTTCCTACCAAAAACACAACACCAGCAATATGTTTGAGCAGATTTTATCAGTATTGTTCAAATTAAAATGGATGGATGGACTTTATTATACTGTCTGCTCTTTCTCTACCTTCGCCAAAACAACACATACACAGGTACTACATTTGTAGTTTACGCACACACACACACACACACACACACACACACACACACACACACTGAGATGTAGACATAATCTCATCTCACAGATGAAATAGACCACATGTCTCTACCATCACATCAATGAGAGGTTATAAAGCGTCACACTCTATTACCCCTCAGACTAAGTCTGCACCACCTCCACCAATGAGGGTACAAAACAATTTGTCTTTCTATCAGAAAATGTTGAAAACTTTAACAAAAGGCCATTTAATTCCAAATACTGGGGGGGGGGGGGGGGGCACGGCAAAAACAAAGAATAGAGCAAAAGTGATGATTCTAAATTGAATGTGAGAGAGAGTGATTTACATTTGAAGTAATGAGATAAACCAACATCTTTTGAGGGGTGGAATGAATGAATGAATGAATGAATGAATGAATGAAGATAATAACCTTATTTATAAGCTAAGATGACAAATAAAAATGGTATAAATTAGAACACTGATGCAGGTGTGACATCAGTTCATTATATTTTGTGTAATTAGGGAAATTATTTCAAAATGTCCTGTCTTACTTGATCTTCCATGGGCTGTTTTCTAACAGTCCTTACACACATTGCATACATAAATTTTGGTTTCCCTCCCCCAGGTAGAGCTCAAATCTGATGTGCATGACTGTTGGGAGCGGAAGACACAACCATCATCTGAATGAGCTCAACGACTCCCTCAAGGTAAAACATCTGGAGGTCCTCCCCAGCTGTTCAGAACTGAAGACGTCTCTGACTCCAGAGGTGAAATGTGCAGTTGACTTTATTCAACATTGTTTCCCTGACAACTCTCCAACTCATCCACACGGCCTGTCAGAGGCTTGTCCTCATCTTTTCACACACAACGTCCCCCGGCCTTCCCGTCGTCTGCCTCCGCTCCTCGTAGACGCCCCTAATAAGGCAACATGTGTTGTGAGTGGCTGCGTCTGGGAGAGGTCACCCCATCGGCCGTCTGGCCGTGTTTACTAGGGGATCGTCTCCACGCCTCCGTGTTTTCTTTCCCTCTCCGTCGCCCTGACATTCCCCACATTGTTCAGCCGTGCTGTCCTGACTGTCCCCTCTGCTCCCTCTACCCATCCATATCAACTCCTTTCTTGCATTCCTTATGCTTTTTTTACTCTAATACGTTCACTTATTGCTTTCTCTCTACTTCCTTTTCATTCCCTCCTTCCCAGCCTGCATGGTAACAAACACGACCCCTCCTCTGTCAGTCACACACACACTCTCTCTCATGGTTGCACATTTCCTAACAATTTCAAAACAGGACACATGTTTCCCATAGAGCTTTTCTTAGAAATAAGCCTCACTGGTATATGGAAGGTCTTCTAGGTAGTCAAACTAGAGTGAACTCTGGATCAGGGCGGTGAGTCAAAACATGGTGTCAGGTTAAAAATCTGGATCCACACATTTGTTTTTTTGTTTTGTTTTTTGACAGAGGACATTTTAAAATAGTCGACAATCTAATTTACCTGATTTAAAAATATTCAGATTAATGAAACCAAAAATGGTGTGCATATATTTATGGCCCCTTCTGAAATTCTGAGATGTATAGAATTTTTTTTTTTTTTAAATACAAAACCCGAAGAATTAGAACCGAAGAATTACGAGAAACACACTTTCTGGCCCTTACAAAAAATATGTCTATAGTTTAATATAATATATCCATTGGCATAAGATCTGAATTGATTGATTGTATTATTTTTTCCACACACAGTCTATATTTTTACATGTGTAAATTGTATATGTGTTCAGGCTCTGAAAAACAGACGATATGAATTCGACATGAATTCCATTGCGTGCATTTTTATTTCAGAACCTCAAAGGTTCATTTTCTTTTTCATTCATGATAAATAACAACATAAGGGGCAGCTGTAACTTAAGGTGTAAGAGCTCAGAAGAAGGTTGACTGGTTTGAGGCCCGGTTTCTTTAGTTCTACATGTCGACGTGTTCTTGAACAAGATTCTTAACCCCAACTTAAATTCCAGGCACCATGAGGGGCATCAAATTAACTACTTATCTATGCTTTGACAATTTAGTGTCTGACTATCTTAATTTGACCGTTTTTTTTTTCTAAATAAAGTCTTAGTTATCCCAGAAAAGTCCAAATGTGTCAAAATGTGTTTATCCAGACACATTAACAAGATGAGGAAGGCTCATGTTCAAGCAAGGTGCAAAGCCTTGTGTTTGAAATGACATCAGGTCTGCCAGACCATATCTGAAGGTAGTCTGGTCTGCATGGTGTTAACATTGTAAGACTGTCATCAACTACAACATTCTTGTGTCCTCCTACATCATAGCCTGGAACAGGTTGTTGGTTTTGGCTAACGTACCTTTTAGGTATTTATTCAAATATGCAGATGAGAAGGTTGAGAGGAACTTGATATGAAAATAATGATCTACAGTAAGAAACAACACTGTGTACATCTCACTTATGAAAACTATTTACTTCTGGCAGATCCAGAAATTTATTGATAACCAGTTGTAAGAAAATTTTGAAAAACTGTTCAACTCACATAAAGAAAGAGAAACAACTTCTACCTGGAGCCTCCAGAACTCTGTCCACACATGACCCAACCGCCCATCAAGATTCACCAAGTGCATTCTGTAGATTTTGCATAATCCTAAACCAGCCAGTCAACAAACAAATGACAACAGAACCTCCCTGACAGGGATAATCAGGTACAAACACAATATCTGATTTGGATTGTTATCCTTTTACTCTATTGAATACAGCTGGAGTTAACATCTCTCTTAGAGCGGATATGGAAAGCACTACTCAGACCTGGTTTTGTTTGGTTTCAGGCAAGCATTTCTAACCTTTACAGTACTGACACCTAGCAACGGCTCTGCTACTGGACTGCTAACAATAATCTGTTTAAATCCTAACCCTTTCATGAGGTGATTGTGTACATTATTTAACTTAAAAGCCAATGAATGATAAACAAATGGCGACAAGGCAGTAAGAGCCTGCAACATCCCGCGACACCCCTGAATTCAAAAGTTTAGCCTGACCTACTTTCATAGGTTAGGGTCATTTAAGAAAACACCAGTGATCCAACATGTAACCGGCGCATTCTTGTCATGAGGTTTCAGAGATGTGCAAAAAATATCTCAGACCATAGATCAAAGCTAGTGCTTTGATCTATTCATCTTTCTATCTGCAATGGTTGTGAAGATATTTAGTGGACGGACACACAAACATTGACAATTACAGTACATCACCGCTTTGCGCGATGTAATTAATTGAATGTGTGCTTTTTCTAGGATTGTTCTTAATGGGATGATGATGAGCAAATATATATTTATAAGGCAATGCAAATCTAAAATTATGATTTTGGCATTTTTGATTTTTTTTTCCACTTTCTTTGACATTGTTTGATAGTTTTTTTTTCCTTTTTTCCAAAAATTGCAACAACAACAACAAAAACTGAATTAATCTACCCTAAACTTTGTTGAGGGTGAGAGTAAAAAGTATTGATTGGCCTCTTGCAGATGTATTCCCAGCAGTGGTCACTGTGTTCCCAACCATGTGTGCCTTTATTAGGAGAAACTTTCTCTGTTTGGTCAATTTGTACCAAATATATTCTGGTACACTTAAACGCTGACAAACAAGCAGTGTGTTGAAGAAGTTCAAACTCTGTCTCATATACACAACAACACAGATTGAGTAGAAGCCTGAGCCAGAGCTCCTTTCTTAAACATTTACTCTGGCAGGTCGCTCCTTCAGATCCATATCTGGGTTCCTTTCTGCTGCCTCGCATCAACTCTGAATGTGGCTCTGCACAGAAAGCAGCCGGCTCTGCTCTTATAAGGATACCGATGAGCAGGAGGAGAGACACTTAAGAAAAGGAAAGGGAAAAGGAGCCAGAGTACAGGAGGAGGAAGAGGAGGATTCAATTGCACAAGTGATTCCGTCTGTTCTTTCTGTCCCCACTTTAAATGTCCGTCATCCAGGAACAACAACACATTACATAACATCACGACGCAACTTAACTTACATCACGAAACAAACAAAACTCACATGTGCTCAATTTGAGGCGTTCACGTCAACTTGTCTCTCGACATTTATTTCTGTAAAAACACTGTAAAGAAGAAATTTCCATCTAGTCAACTTAAATGGGGTTTTTTTTGCAAATATGAAGATTCTCTCAGAATAAACTCGATTGCTTTATTCCTCTGGAAAAGAGTTTTAATTACCAAACAGTGACAAGTATCATGATCAAGTATAAAAGTTAAGACTCTACCATGTAAAGCCAACACATCTTGTACATGTAGAATCTCACCGACGTCCTATGCCGGAGCTCAGCTGAGCTGATTCAAATTGACGGAGTGTTGTTCATTTTAAGGAGTCCACATATCAGGTTTATTTTTGGAATGTAAGTGAGTTGATAAAAGGATGCAAAAGCAGAAATTAACCTATCCTTTCCAGCCTATGACACATGTGGTATCCCATGTGGGATTGTGGATGCGGAGACTGGTTTGCATTATAATGTGTATTGTCGTGCATTTAAAATGAGGTCACCATGTCAACAGGCCAGCAGGAGGCTGTGGACAGCTCTGTCTGCTGACATGCTGAGTGCTGACAGTAACGTCAGAGAGTCTGGGCAAAAGAACGGCGCTGGTCCGTAGCGTGTTCAACCTGTGGCACTGGTTCATCCATTTAATCAGAGCATGGAGGATTTTAAAGTCACTGCAGAAAATACTTTTTCTTTAATTAAAATGAATTTGCTTTTCTGAGGACAGAACCGGTATATTATACACTTAAAAATATCTGACTTTCACTTGTGAAAACAGATTAATCAAAGAAATATATATAAAGACTATTTTGCATAAAAATCTGTTTCTTCTTTTGGTCAATATAAAAGCTTCAAAAGCATACATGAATGTCTATTTACCAAGTAAAATAAGGTGGAACTTGAATGGATAATTTATTTATTTTTTAAATTGGAGTCTAACACTTTCAAGTGAGTAAATTTGTTTTCTTATCTGTAGAATATAACCTAGTGGGACGAGGTCAGACATGGATCTGGGCATTAAATCCATCTGTTCCTTTTGATGGCTGCAGCAGGTGCAAAGCCAGCAACTGTCAGTGTGTGTGTCGCACACACTCACAGTAAAAACAAGTGTTTAAAAAAAAAAAGACAGACCTTGTCATAGCTGCAAGCACACATCATCCCAACAAGTAGCCCATAGGTCAGCTACACTCACATGCCACCCAACAGCCATAATCTGGAGCCTGGAATGCTAATACTCATGTGCAAAGGAATAAGAGGCAGCCTTCATTGTGACACTATGTTCAGCACTAGTGGGGGGGGGGGGTGGTGGGGGTCTTTACTTTTGTGTAGCTGCCCAAAAGTAGTTATGACAGTGACAGTGACTTAACAAATCCTACAGACATCACATGTTAAATGCCACTGTTCTAATTCTGTTCTGAGAAATTCTTCCCAGTTTCTGCATTATCAGTTTGCGACATGATTAACTTTGCGTAAAAATGTATTTGTGTTTGTTTGGGGGTTTTTTTTTTAGCTTTACTGTTAGTTTCCAAACTTTGAAAGCAGACTGATTGAATACCTTATAAAATGTCAGGTCTTTATATATTCATTATTATTATTATTATTATTATTATTATTATTACAATTGCTATTTTAAGGAAATGAGCAAGAATTATGTAACTGCTTAAGGTAGGCCTAAATTATCCATTTAAAACTCAAAATGAAACTTGATCATACATGATGGGTAACTGTCAAATAAACTACCAGTATACACACATATGTCCTCACATATGACACTACAAGCACAAGAAAAGAGAGAACCATACTTACATCACTTTGCTCCAATAATAGTGAAAGGGGAGAAATGTTTCAGAGTTGAAGTCCATCCATCCTGATTTTATAATTTTAGGGAAATGAAACTAGCACAAACAAATGAACTGTTTCACTAGTTCCTCAGGCAGCACAAAAGAAGCAGATGATGAAAAGGAGGCAGGTAAACCCAGAAAGAGGATTCAAAGTCATCCAACGCGAGGACGTCCGTCCAGCCTCATCAGCTAATACAGGCTGGTGCTTTCCCACTAGCTCTGCTGCATCGGGCCAAATAAATCAGTCCAGGAACAGCTAAGCAAAGAAGAAAGCGAAGAGGGGAGAGGGAGAGAATACGATGGAGCGGTGTATGCAGGAGAGGGGGTGAGGAAGAGGGAGTGCAAAAAAGGAGAAAAAATACACCCCAGGAGCACTAAAGAACTCGTACTCCTCCAGAAACTGAGTCTTTTCCAAAAGTGTTCATTTCTGTAAGCCTAAGTTTAGGACCTCTTCTGATTATACAGACAATGAGAGGCAATACAACACTGCTTCCAAAGGGTCTCAGGAGTGCCGGGCCAAAACAGGCGTGGTAACCTCATCCCACAGAAACCATGTATGGGCTGAAGAGAGCAGCCCTGATTGAGGGGCATCTGCCATAAATAGCCAGGAAGCGTTGGACTGCCAGCACAGGGGCCTTGAATCAGCTGTTAAAGTCCGATCCAGCAGCACAGAGTGATCCGAGCTCAGCAGGAGCCCGTGTGCTGCAGCATCAGGTGCTTAAATCACATAGATACACGGAATCTGATTTGGTTTTGTGATAAAGTCATGGTTTATCTGCTCATTCGGTATAAGAAACACAATAAATGAAGTAGATCTAAATGTCTGATTAACAGGCCTGATTTAACAGATTTTTTTTTTCACACAAACACAACATGGTGGCAATATTTATTAAATGTTATGCATCTGTTGTTCATCTAAAAAAAAAAGTTCCCAATGCTTGTTTTCAATATGCCCAATTAAAAATGACAGAAAATAAACTGAAATATCAACTAAATCCATCTCAACAACAATCCAAGTCATTGCATTAAATACCACAGGTGATTTATTTTAATTACCTTAAATTAGAGCATTCATTTCATCATCGTATTGAGTGTATCTGAATGGCTCGACTGAAGCCAGGTATAAAGCAAGATGAGGCAGTTTTAATGGTATTCTAATAGTTTGGCTCCATCTAGTGGACAAGGTGAGAACATAGAGCATTCTATCAACTACATGAGTTTAAAGCCAATAAATGGACAGTGGCTGTTGATATACTGTAGTCATCCTATGAGTTCCTACAGAAAAATTCAAAGGTAAATATTCACAAAACAAAAAGAGGTGAATTCAAATTCACAAAATGATTTCTGTGTTCTCACGAGGGAAGACGATTGTTCTGCTTGAAACATTTATATTAAAATGAAACAGGACTTGCCTCAGCGTATGAATGCAAGGAGAAAAATTTAGTATTGACACTACTGTATTTGTTTTTTTAACCCAAACGAAACAGACCTGTAAAATTATTTTATTGATAATAATAATTAATAATAATAATAATAATTTAATTGAATGGTGAAAGTTTACCCATTATTAATCATTGTATAAGCCATTGTCACTTCACTTACCTTAGCAACAGTTACTAGACATGACGGGTGTATCAAATGTTGAATTTCCAAAGGAAGAACAGTAGAGAATACAGTAGAGGTTTTTCATCATGTTGATTGGGAGCTAAAATAATTCGAATGTTTGGCTAACTAGTTATACCAGAATGTTGCAGCATCATTACTTGATATACTTGTAGGTACATGGATTGTTGATTACTACACTATGTGTCCTTGATAACGGAAAATTTGCAGAAAACAAATTTCCATATCTTCACAGTATGCACTGCGGCCCTGAAAAGCTTCTTACCAGTATCAACAAATTGACTGTTTAAATGTTTAAATGCTTTCTCTGTGGTCACACAGACCTTGTGAAACATAAAGGATGCAGGAAACATTTACTGTGAATATAGTTGTCTTGACTCCATTTGCAGGCGAAGGATTTAATAAAGGACAACTTGCATTCAATACTGTTTGCCTGAAAGACCTGTACAAATACAATAATACTCCAGCTCTCCGTCTTAAACAGCCAAGACCATTTAACATTAATAAGCTGCACTGAGTCAATTACGCTGTCACTGCTAATTAACATGGCCTTGGTTAAGGGGTTTCAGACAAGAATGAAGAAAGCATTTCTTAATGAATTCAAATGAAATAAATACATGCTAAGTTGCCACATAATTTGTATGCATATAAAACCGTATATACTCCTTAGAGGAGGGAACCAGGCTTCTGCAGAACTGCTTCTTCTCTGTGGGTGTAGAAGGTAGAAAGGTGAAGCACAAACAAGTTTCTTATCCTCCTTGTGGCTGGATTAAGTGGGGAAATCATACATTGTAAACCGATAGCAAGGCTTAAATGTAATAGCGATAGCGTTCATTATTATAATGAACTCAATAGACAATGAATGAATGAATGAATGCAAGACAAGGATAATGCACAATTTAACAAAAAAAAAATTGTATTACACACAAATGCACTGTTTTGTTATGTTTAGATCTGTGGATATAAAAAAGCATCTTTACCAAGACAGAAAAATCAGAGGAATAACCTCCCATTACAAGCTGTTACCGGCCCTTTTGTCTCTGAAACATCATGTTTGGGTCCCGTGCTGGTTTTTCTTTGGGTAACTGGACTCTGGTGTCAGAAAGGAGGATGCTGGACAAAATGCAGGTTATTCTGAACTATGCCAGCCATCCTCTGCGTACTGTCAGACAAACCTGCTCAGTCACAGGCAAAATTCCACCCTCCCAAACCTTCCTCTTATTAAGATGTTGAAGTTCCCTTGTTTGATATCGTAATACGCTAACTTTTTTTATGGGTGAAGGTTAAAATGTCAGCAAATTCACATCTAATTTTGATTTTTCCCAGACAAAGATGAAATTCAATGTGGATATGCAATATGCAGGCTACTCTTGCTGGAATGAAAATGAGAAAATGGACTGTGTGAATTTTATTAAGCGAGCCCAAACGGGGGGGGGGGTATTGTTTGCAGAAAGGTGAAATACATGGATGGAGTCTTGTCTCAAGTGACAAAAAGGAAAGAAATCAGCTGGTTTAGCTGACAGTGTGTTCTCTAACCAGGACATGATATGATAATTCACTGATAAAAGGGCAGACATTCTGAAGCCCCCAGTTTGGGTTGGACACAGTGATCATGACAAAGGTGTTCAGCTGCAAACTCTGTCTGAGTCATTAAATGATGCATATAGTAAAACAGATGAGGCAACACAAATAACTAAATTTGGCGTATGTATTATAAATTGCCATTGAATCATTGTTTTATTTTATTTGTACATGAACTGACCCTGTGAAGCGCTGTAATTCATCCACACAGGGACAGCCGATGGTGGTGAGTGAACGTATGAATCAGAAAAGACACATTTCAGTATTCAGTCAGTTGTTGATGAGTAATTAATTCTTATTGTGTTACTCGGCAGTTTATTTGTGAAATACATAAATTTTCATAATTAGAAATCATTTTCCAAAATATGTAAAGTGGGTATCACTGCCGCCTCACAGCAACAAGGTTCTGGGTTTGATTCCTTTCCGTGCTTTTTTTTTTTTAGGTTCTCCTCATCTACAAGGATGGATGGATGAATGGATGGATGGATGGATGATGGATCGAATCTCAAAGTAACAAACAGCACTAAGAGAGCATATATAATGTATGCATATAATATATGCATTCATATAATGTATCCTAATGGTAGCCCTCATGCTTTAAAGTGAACAGAAAGTGTTCCTATACAGGGATCAAGTACTAATCAAACTTTCCATTCTTCTCTTAGTAAAAGATGACACACGGAGAATTTTTTTCTGGTGTCGAGGGACGGGTGACATCCAAGCTTCAGAGAGCATGCTGTGAAGATTTTACCAGGTTCAGCTCAAGTATTGTGTCTGCCAACACTTTAATCGAGCAAGTGGAGCTCAGTGTGACAATCTGGCAGGGTAATTGGGCTGAAATTGCTAGGACACAAGTGTACATGTATTAAAACGCACACATAAGAGTACACATGAGCTCTTTCTCTATAGTAGTCCACTCTAATGGAAGCTTCTGTCAAAAGTCTATTTTTGAAAACGTTGGAGACGTTCATGTTGAACTTGTTGTGTTACTTCCATTATCATTTTGATATAACAACAATTAATAACAACTGTTTAGTAAGACGCAGTTAATGAAACATTCTGCAATGAAAAAGTAAAAACACATCATTTTCCACAGCACTGCATTGATTTTTTTAAAAACTTTATACAGTATATCAAACAATTCTGCATTAATACCCTGAACAACAGATCACAAACACTTTATTTTCATGCAAAGAGTTTATTTATGAATAAGACTGCAGTATCATACAACAGTAGCACAATCATATGACTATGGATTATGCTCATATTTATAGATACAAAGATAAAAGCATGTCTTAAAAGAAGAAAAAAATGAATGAGTTCTTTTTTTGATTTTCTCTAAAAATAGCTTTTAAATACTTGGCATAATTTTTTTTTTTTAAATTAAATTATGAAACATGTTTTGCCCACCGGTTTTACTATTGGAGTACCAAATGTAACATTTTATGAAAAACATTTTTTTTCCTCCTCTCTCTTGCATTTCATGCAAGGAAGAAAAAAAAGATGTCTGTGAGTACAAAAAACCACTTAAATCTCATATGAAAATAGAAAATATTAACAAGTGTGCATAATTACTTCATGTTGCACATAACCTGCAGTAAAAAAAGGGTCAAATGACACTATGTTCAAGTGTACCTGACATGCCAATTATTCAGGGGGTAGGGGGTTGGGGGGGAGGGGGGCATATGTATTGAAATAGCTATTTAACTGTTGTCAGGGGCAGTTTACAGGCAAGACAGAGGCAAGACCTTTGACTAATCAAAATAAATTGAAAATCAGATGTTAGTAATTATGCTTGTCCTCCCTGTGATGCTGACTATGGGGTTGTCTTGAAACACTGAATCTCATCCAGTACTGTACTTTTCTAAAATGATGCGTTTGAATTATTTGAAGTTCACAGTTTGAATCAGTGTTCCTTCAGCAGAAACTATCCACAACGCTACGGTACCCCTGCAGCCAGAGGCACGGCAGAATGGTAAGTTGTTTGTAAAAACCTAAGGTATGAAACAGTGCTTAGTACATTAGTATTTGGCATTGCCTGGAGTATAATGTAATGCACACATAATAAGGCGACATGATTCTTCCAAATTTATAGAAAATGTCTGGAGTACTAAGACAAAGTTTGAATTGATAAAATGCTACAACTGTAAAATGCTACATAACACTTGTGATGGGTGAATAAACAGCAATGGTTTCCTACCAATCTGTTAATACGTTGCATTAATGCAGTGCTGCTGTTGTGGAAAAACCAAGTGACTGCAAATTTTCATCCACATTAACTTTTGAAAATCTTTATTAGCATTTTACATTAAGGATTTAATTATTTTTTTTAAATCAATGCTGTATTTAAATAAAGACTTTTAGAAATACATTTTGCACATACATGGTTTTTAGCCAAAAATAGCACACTGCATTGTCTCCTTTAGTGCAAAAGGACCTAAGGACAGCAGAATGAATGAACACACTGGGTAACGAATGAAACAATGGCAGAAAAGGAATGACAGGGTGGAAGAAAAGAAATGAATGTTTTGAGGACAACAGAACAACACATGATTCGAGTTGGAAGACGTACACAGAAAAATAAAAGACAAGCCATGTCTGACCACCAATGAAGGAAATACAGCTGGAATGGATTGATGCATCAAATATCACAACGAGCATCCAACACCGAATTCAGCGTATGAAAAAGCGCTATCAAATATCAAATCATTGCACGATCAAAAAAGATTCTATCAAATCAATACTGGCACTGATGAACCCTCACTCATTGATACGGAATTGTGTGTTCAAGGCACACCACAGGGTCATCCCTTCTTATATCACTCTTTTAGATTTTAAAGCATAAAGCACTACAAAATTATGTATACTCTCAATATGATACTGTACAGACATATGATACTTGATAGAAGTATGGAGAAATAAAATTTCATGGTTAAATACAAAATATCTCTTAAAATATTTAAAATATACTTTATTTTGTACATTTTTCAAACTGATTAACATTTTGATGATAAAAAAAATAAATATTCCATGAAATGTCTCTTCGCCATACAGATGTTTGAACATAGATATATCGTATGAATTAAAGCACCCGCCCCCTGTTAAGCACCCATATACCCTGACACAATTCCATATCCCTGTGATATAATTTGAACGATAAGCTCACATTAACACTCCAGCCAATAGTTCCTACAGGTAGCTCCACTAAACCACTGAGTTGTTTGTGTAATAATATTGCTCTACATATCTTTTTTTTAATACTGTGTCTAAATCCATCTTAAATTTTAATCCAATTGCCAACCACAACATAAACCCAATCCGTGCCTTTATTGCTTCCTGAAATTACCTGGACATTGGAGCCATACATCTGATTGATCTGTGGAATACATCTAGTTGAAGAAGGCAACTCTCCTTCTCCAGCATAAAACCAATATATTACCCTTTTAGGCCACTGAGCTATCGTGTCATGCTGAGAAGAGTCACTCTTCATTGAAGAGCTCCATGGGTTATGATTGCAAGTGTGTACAAAAGCAATGAGACAAGCAAACAACGTCATTAAATTCTAAAAAAGAAAGGCTGATTGATCTCATCTGAAAATCAAAACAGTTCTTGAGCCTCAGACAGTGAAGTCCAGTTCTAAAACAGCTGTCGCCTTACCAAGACAATCAGATATGCAGTTTATTTTGGTGTAGTTTAAATGCAACAGAAAAGGTTTGTAATAATAACCCTTCTACATCTACGTTAGGTTAAACATAAATGCTTACATTCATATCCTTAAAAGCTTGACCGTAAACAAACAGATTTGTTCAGTATGCAACAAAATGTCTTGCCTGTACTCACTAAAGATATTTTTGAAATTCTAGTATGCATGACATAATTGCATAATGCCTGCCAATGAGAAAAGCATAGGGAGGATAGAATAGAAAGGACAAGCCGCTACAAGAAGACTAATTAGTAGGAACCCTATAAGAGAATGGGTTTGGGATGGAGGAGAAACGGGGTAGTGAGAAGTCAGTTTAGGAAGGCCGGGGAGGGTTTCAGGGTAGAAGTTGCCCCACAAGTTAAAGAGGCACCTCCCTTTGGCAGTGGAACAGCACTCTCAGTAGTCAACGCAGCGCCGAGGGTGAGGGTGTACACAATGCTCTTGTCGGACAAGAAGGCCATTTCAGTGTCATGAGATGAAGGCATTCTAGTAGGCAGCCAGGTCACAGTGTTGGAGCTAAAAACCTCAGATGGAGATGATGGACGCAGTCTTTCTACACTGTTTTCACTCGGCTGGGATCATGGGATTCTGGGATGCAATAGACAAAAATAATTACTCAGCAATAAGGCATGCATGTAAAGTGAAAGTGAAATAATACACATATCTATTACAAGAAATTACTGTAAATACTCTCATGGTCAGAATTGAAATCAAACGATCCAATTCATTGATAGTTCAGTCTGCAATCATCCTGAAGAATCAATAATAAGTTTGTAAATAGGCACAACTGCATAGAGTTGGGGTTAGGATAATGCATTTTATAATTTATTGACTTAAATTTTGAAATGTGTTGGTATTGTTTGATTTTGTGAAATGTGAAATACATGTTTTACTTTTAAAGTCAATCTTGATCCTTTCCGACAGTGCAGACAATCTTCTAGATTTAACATATTTTTTCCAAAAGGATCCTCAACAGCTAATTTAATTTATTTTGTGAGCTCACCTGAGAGACTTGACATGTCTTCATCTTGCAACACTGTCTTCTCAGAGACCTGCTGTGAATGGGTGACCTCTTGATCATCCTTGTCTTTCTGAAGAGCTGGATGAGACTCCTCGAGCTGTTTGTCCTTGCCCTCCCCTTCTGTCTCTGTCTCTCCCTCCCCAGAGTCAGTACTCCTGATGCTAAGGCGTCTCACGCGATACATAATGTCCACATCCCTCATCCGGGCCAGGCGCTCAACGGCCACCCGACCTGGAGAAATAGCAAGCTTGTTCTGCAATGCTTCAATCCGATGGGAGGGGCCCCGACTCCTCCTTTCTCCCTCTAAACTAAGGGAAAGCCTTCGATCTAGGTTTGGCGGTACTGAAAGTGGCAGTCTATCTGGGGGAAATTCTGGCAATATTGAGTGGTCTCGCCCCAGAGACCAGAATCCAAGTCGAAATTCCGAGACAGCAAATGGCTTCTTTTCTTGCTCCTGCTTGTCATCAGGCATTGAAATATCTTGCCCCTCACTATCACATTTCACATCACTGGTCGGTTTCTCTGCACCGCCTTCAGATTTTTGTCCTGGATTGGCTTCCTTCTGTCCAGATTCTACTTCCTTAGATACTGTGTTACCACAACCCTGTTCATTTGTGACTTGGGGGTCTGCAGGCACGTCATTTGCTAATATTTTGGAGGCACTCTCCTCTGTAGCTTCATCTGCTGGTATGATCTCAGAAGGGTCAACCGTGCCAGAATTGTCCAACTTTTCTCCTTCAGCATTGCCTATTTTGTCTTCTCCAGCATTTTCCAATGTCGACAACTGTTTCTCCCCTTCACCACAAAGGTCCAACCCTGACGGATTCAAACTTGAGTCACTTGGCTCTAATGTTTTTGTATCTTCTGCTGGACTTTCTAAGGTAGTACACTGTGGTGGACTGCCATTTTGATTGGTTGAGCTGTCTGAGCTATTCTCCTCATGGAGTGGAGGCAATGGGCCCTGCCTCATCTGATTCTCAAGCTCTCTTTTACAAATAGGGCAATCCTCCTCTGAATCTACATTTAGATCTTGAAGAAACTCTGTATCACCACTTTTAAAATTGCCTGTGGACACTTTGACATCTGCTGGGTCTCTGGACTGACGCAAAGTCTGGCATATGTCCTCATAGTCAGGTGGACTAGTGAGTGTAGAGGCATCCTGCATGGGCTGTCTATCTGCCCATGGCACTTCAGCTGATGTGGTGTGTGTTGTTGGACTAAAATCGCAAAGTGGTGTTTCAATGGGCTCATCTGGCAAGTCTAGTTTCACTGTCCTACCATCATTGCTCCGTCTGCGCGAAAGATGCGAAACAACTCTGTATTCTCTGAAGCCTGTCTCCCGAGGTGGAACAGGGAGCTCTTCCCTAAGCTGCTTGCTGAAGGTCACAGATTTTGTTGCAGGCCTTGAGAAGGCGCTCTTTATGTCCCTGTAATCTGGGTCAACAGACCAGCTCACGGCACTGCGCCTCAAGCTGCTGGGCTTGTTGAGAGGTTGCGATGTCAAACGAATCTTGATGCTCTCAGGTATTTGCACAGAACCATTTGGGGCATTATTGCTGGCAGTACCTAGCTCCAAGATGTCTTTGTAGGCCTCATTGAGATCCTCTATGCACTTGTCAACACTGGGCTGTTTGCTGCTCTGCTGCTGTTGATCCTGGACCTCTTTTTTGATAGTCTCCAATTCTTTGACGGCATCCCATGGTCGCTGGCTGGTTGGTTTCAGCAGGAGCTGTTCCAATGGCTCCTGTCCACTGCCTGTTGCTGGTTTGGTCTCCTCTGCATTTCCTGAGGGTGGTACTGCTGGCTGCTGAGCTGTGCTCTTGTTCAGCTGGTTGGAGAAGGTCGACGTCAGGGAGAATGCGCTGTTACTTGACAGTTTCAGGCTCTTTACTCCCTTTATAGGAAATGTGAAGGTACTGCCAACTGCACCACTGCTATCAGGAGGGACTTCAGTGTTGGGAGGGACAGGGTCTTGTTGTGCTTCCTTGTTTTCAGGGGCAGGTTTTCGGGCTTCTGGGCTGGTTTGTGTTTCCTGGTCTCGATACTGGTTTGCAGGCCAGGATCCCGATAGTTTCATCTCCTTGTAATGGTTTATTTTAGGGGGTCTACAGGATACTTTTTTAAACATTTTGCTGCTGGCTCTACTGCTAGTTTTGCTGCTTGCTATGCTACCAGTTAGTGCTTGCAGCTCAGCTTCAGCTGAAGATGTGCTTTGGAGACTTTGGTTTGTTAAATGGCCAGTTTTGTTGTCACTTGGACTGTCCGCTGGGTCTGGTGATTTCTCATTGTTGTTATTCTGATCACGAATTATCCCAGTGAGCTGCGGAGTAACAGGGACGGACACCAAACAAAAAATTGTTTCACTTAGTCTCTTCTTTAGATTCTTGGATTTTTCTTTTTCTGGTAGCTCAGGTGGTTCCATCTTTTTAACTTCTGTCACAGTTTCTGAGACAGCCTGGTCAGCTGGCTTGCATGGGGGAGGTGGTGGTTTACCCAGAATAGATGAAGGAAAAAACGGAGCACGGTTTTGTTCGGTAGCTACACTGTCACTTTTTTTGTTAATTCCCCTGTTGCACCATCGATTACTGCTGTCATTATCATTGAGAGCTATTTTGCGGTTGTCAATATTGAGAGCTGATCCCTGTTGAGAAGGAAAGGCACTGTCATGTGTAGATTGTCCTAAAATCTTAGCGGTTGGAGTCTCTTTGTTGATGTTCCGTATTTTGTCTGAGTCAGTGAGAGAACTTCCGCTAGGCCCTCCTGAGATTTGTTTCGCTCTTGGGTCTTCAATAGGTATTTGACGGGCGTGACCTGGTTGTTCTTCGTGGAAAGAATGTACCTGTTTTCGATAGGATGCAACGCGATCGCCATAATATTCCAGCCATGAACCAGCTGTTGGTCTGGATAGCCACCTTCCAGGATCTGAGTGGGGCATCTGCAGTGAATCTGCCCTCCATCTTAGGCTTGCCATTTCATTGCGGCTGATTGAAATTGCTCTTGGGGGAGGGATTCTTTTATATGATGGTGGTGGGATGTATCCAGGGGGCTCCATTCCCGAAATGGTAGCGTGTTGTGCGAAATAGTCATGTCTCAGCTCCCCTCCCCTTGGGAAATAGCTAGGCCTTTCTTTTTGTTTGGCACCCTGGTCTATAGCAAGCATTTCTGCACTACCCCTAGTCTGCTGGTGAATCTCATATGAAGGAGGCTTTAAAGGCCTGCTAAACCTGGGCTTTGGTAAAAATGCAACATGGCTACTTGGCCCAGCATTTCTACCCCACCGATCCCTGACTACAGCACCACCATAGATATATCTACTGTATGGCCCAGAGAAAACAGTTCTATTTATCCTCTGTTGTCTGTCAGGTAGGCTTGGCCTGGATGGAATGAGCTCTCTACCACTTGATTCAGGTGATAAAACTCTGGGGAGCGACTGAGATTTTGTTTTAGTTCGTGGGTGAAAAAAACCCTCTGGAGTCCTCAACCGATACTGGTCCTGAGCCCATCGCTCTCCATCTCCATCTGACAGTTGCCTGCCCAGGCCAACAGCAGGCCTCCACTCCTCCGTACCGAGGCTCTGGCACTTTCTTTCCTCGGTTACTCTTAGATGACCTGGAGCTGCATCCAGGTCTCTTAGCCAGGAAATGTCCTCCCATAGCTGCTGCGCTTGTCTTTCTGCTCTGTGTTCCTCTGCTGTAATCAGGGCCTGTGGCCTCCATGCACCAGCAGAGGCCCTCAGCTCCCTTCCATCGGCATAGTCTAGGAGGATGCTGAAGTCCTGGCCTCGCCTCCGCCAGTAGGAAACATCCCTCTCATCATAGCTCAAAGGTTCTGAATATGTCAAACTTGGGACATCATAGAACCTGAAAAGACAGATATTTCAGTGTAAGATATATTGATAGTGTCAAATGACAGTGAGACAGACCTTGATTCCCACTCCTGTAGTTGTGCTCACAGAGTTTGCAAGAGGAGTAACATCTTACACGTGACCATCATTTTATATCTCTTCATGTTAGAAATTAAACTGTCATGAGCCTGTTTGAACTATGAGACATGGCCCAATAACTATCATATAATTAAGTGCTACCAAAGGAAAATTAGCCCAATAAACCAAATAGTTGCACTGTAAAAATGTAAGTCTAAAAAAATATCATTTTGGAAAGGTCATACCCCTCAGAATAAAAATCCAATTTACTAGGAATTGGACTCAAAGACTTGTGCAGCGCAAAAAAAACAACCTCTGGGACTGCAAAATTATTTTTTTCTTTAATGATTAAAAATCTGTTGATGTAATTAACTAGAGAAGCACAAATCTGTCTACCATTTATCAACCTATATTTGTGAAAGGTGGGTATTAGGAGGAAACTGGCCACTCTTTATTCATTCATTGGTCAAGCCAAAGAAAATAAAGAAGATATCTTCAGAACATGTACGGTCATAAATTTGCAACTCATTTAGAGCTGACACCTTGGGGAGAGCCACAAAAAAATTTAAATCCGAGTGAACAGAATTTTGCCCCACATGTTCAAGGTGCAAATTTGACCAATTTTAATTTTACAACCATTTTGAATGTGAAGGCAGGAACACATTTATTCATATCTAAATATAAATAAACAAATGGTGGAACCTGGAATGTGTGATTATTGATAATAGTGATGACTATAAAAGTAAGGTATTTTATCATTTCTTTTTAAAACAGAATTAATTCAGCTGGATTTTTACTGCTTTTAGTGCTATTTGTCATTTGACAGATTGTAAGCATTCCATATTTTAAATTTACTTGTAAATACATAATAAATATCAAGCAAGATTTAAATAAACCTGTACTGAAATCAAATTCTCCATCAACAGATATTTTCCCCAAACCAAATATAGTTTTGTTAATGTAAGCATATCTTATTTGTTTGAGATTTGAGAATTTTAGAGGGGACATTTCTATGTGTGTCTCCAGCATATCTTTTGGCTTAGTTAGAGAATAAGTCTGTACTAATCACTTAATTTATGAGACCTGGCACATATGATGGAGAAATATAAAGTCAATAATAGGCCAGTGGCTTCCAGCTCCTTTGAGGAAACTGAAATTTTAGTGTGCCTAGACATTTAGATAATTATACAATTTCTTTAAAATGCAGAATTCCACATTAATATGGCCAGTGCATACCGGTGGCTCCACTGTAGTATGATAAAGGATGCCATCTGCAGATTATTTTAGTCAGGGTATAGGGTATAGCTATAATGCATATTGGTCTGTCGAAACAATTAGCTTAGACAAAACACACTTCGTCATCACAGATTAATTCTTCGAGACAAACATCACGTCTTTATGGAGTAGGGGGTTATAATGCAAAATTACACTATAATTTTACATTTCTGATTTTCTTAAGTGGTCAGACTAATTCTCTTGGTGTGGTGGAAGCTGCTGCTGAAAAAAAAAATAGAAGAAGCTCTCTAATATCCATGAATTTCCATAAGCTATTAGTCAGATCCAAGCATTTTCTAGCTTACGCTACCTTAATGACAGTTATGATGGAATGAGGGAGTGTGGGCTTGAAATGTTGCTGAAATTCATACATAACCATCAAACCTTTCAGAGGAAAGAGATCAATAGTTGTATTTTCTCCTGTGATATACGTACGTGTGTGATCCAGTCACATAACACCATGATTTGCATTTGCAGTTCCATACAAAAGGAAGTATAAAATTTATGGCATTTTTACAATATTTTTGTAAAATGTATTGTAAGTAAATGGATTCCACACTTTTTAAATGCTTCATCTTATATATATACTGCACTAAGTCCCTGTATTAGTCACTCTACTCATTCATTTAAGCTGCAAAGTCAATGGATCATTCTCAGCAGCATATGCTACTGTATGGCTGAGGGGAGCCGCACTGTGCACACTTGCCCAGCAACATGCTTACATCACAGAGCACGTGCTGGGCGTGATTCAGTGTGCCAGTGTTTACAGTGGAGTGATTACGCGCCTGTCTTCAGGCATGTTCAGTCCTCCTCAGTTTGTCTTGTGCTGCTGTTTGCATCTGCCTGGCGGAAGCCGTGGAGACAACAACAGTGCAAGAAGGGGTTTTGGTTTCACAGGAAAACGAGCCACATTTCTACGTGTGCAACGTCAACTACTCAAACAAGCGCAAAGGCACCTTCTATAATTCCTTACATCCCAGGGTAAGGTAAAGGGGTGTTGCTGCAGCCACATTCTGCAGCTCTGAAAAGAGGGGAATGGGAAGAAGCAGAAAAAACCTGCGCAGTGCAGACTCAGTTTTGCATGCAATACTTAAGAGCCCCAGTGATAACTGGGAGATGAAAAGGGGAAGGTAAAGGGTGTGAGAGATTGCGAAAGAGAAAAAAAAAACACTTACCCGCTATCTGTGGCGAGAGAATCACCCAAGGGCTGAGCGTCACCTAGGATACTGATACCAACATCTTTTCTCCTTAGGTTTCTTTCCACACTTTCATTGTCTGTGATGGGGTAGGCCTTCACCAGTGTCGGCCTGCTGCCATAGATGCCTGTGATCGACGCCCCCCGGTCGGCCTCGTACCCGTTTAGAGCCCCCCGACCGGCCCTGTTGTCTACAAGTTCACGCTGGCAATCAGCAGGGCGCTTGTCAAAGGGAGTGGCAGAGGGAGGGTCACTCTTGGGTAGTTTATATCCGTGCGAAATGAGGAGGTCCTCCACACTGTACATGATGGTGTCGCTCACTTCTTGGCAGGAGAGCAAAGGTGATGTTGCCTTATGCACAGAGGTGCTGCTGCTGGAAGCTGGAGCACGGCTGCTCAGCAGAGGCCATCACTGAGGGGAGGAAGGGGGGAAGGACGAGATAACGTCAGTAGATTATTTCTGCATGAGACTAAATTAAGGTGTGTCATTTACAGCATACCTAGCTATTGCATTACCTTCCCACGAGTGAACCGCTTAGATTTTTAGCATGTGCTATGTGAAAGCTCGGTTCTATATTAACACTAGATGTACTAAACATAACGTAACATGATTCTGCAGTCCATTTCATTATCCTGATCATTCTTGAAATTCCATCCTATGCTTAGAAGCCAGAAAATGTGTGATGCAGCCACACCCTTCTTTCTTGCTGAAGACATTTTTTCTCGTCTCTCCAAACTGTCTAAATCCATTGTCCATAAGAACTGCTAATTGAGAGTTATTCCCTTCATTAAATCCCTGCCCACAAAATGATTTCTCTGCTCTTTGTGTGAGATAAATTCAGTGGAATAATGATTTAACCCAATCAGGTTCTAGGTGGAACATTAGTCGCTGCAGTCATTGTTATCACTCTATAGGCACTCGGACAGTTGCCGTAAGAGTAACATGAATTCAAAAATAGTCCCCAGCAGATTGGACTAAATACCGTCTGATAGTCTTAAGGTGATCTTAAACATGATGTTTGTCATATATTTGCTTTTCCGATAACTTAATTCAGCCTTAACCATTTCATATAAGACAATAGAATTTAGTATGTTTCACCATGCATGGTGTAAATTCCCAAGCAGACAGTACTTCCTCTGTAATGACATGAAGAAAATGGACGCAACATTTATCACATGACATTTTAAGTTATGCAGCATCATAAAATTCATTACAGTTTTTTGACTTACAGTGCAAAAATTTGAGTGTAAAAGGAAGCAAGATTTAATGTCATGTGTTGTAGCACAAGCCTTACGTATATCTAGTTTTAATACGTCTGAACTAAATGCTGTTATATCTTTACATTACAAGATAAGACAAGATAATAATAATCCTTTATTGTCCCACAGTGGGGAAATTTGTGCGATCGTGGCAGCAACATATGAAATATACATATTCACATATTGTAAACATATTAACATATATCATATTATCAAAAATTTACAGTTATATTTACACTGCATAAAAACATCATATCACGTCACATCATAAAAACATTATGTTTTCATGGTTGTTTTCAAATATGTGAAACAACAATTGTTTGACCCATCTGTGAAATTCTATTCACTCTACACAAAACATATAGAAACATTAAATTTAGGTAACAATACTGCATTGTAAAAGTAAAATATGTGTTGCAAAACTGATTTCAATCACTATTATTTAATTTGTGTATGGAACAACACACGTTTGTAAAAAAATCTGTGTTTTATTATAAAAACACAGATTTTTGGTGCTCTTTTGATTAATTTCAGGGTTTCAACAAGCTAAAACTATATCATATATTGGTGCAAATCACCATTTTGCCTAATTGCATTTGCACTTGAATAACATCTCACCTTTCATTTTCCATAATGTGGCCCTTTAAGGACAAATAAAGTGTTGAATCAAAAACTTATTGCATAAACTTATACTTGAAAACACCTTAATGCTGAACAGACCAATATAACACTGGGGGAACACAAACTTGGTTTCTCTGGGCAGAGCGCCCATTCATAAGGTCTGTAGTTTACCTCCAACAACAACTGTGATTCTATTAACAAATTAAAACTGTCATAAGATTGTTTTATCAGCCTTGTCTAGTTAATTAATAAATTATACAAACGGATTTAAATAATAATGGCTTCCTAAGATTTAGATATAAAGAAATCATAATTACTGGCATGTTTTTTGCTGGAATATTTTCACAATGATTTTCTCAATGAGTAAAAGAAGTGAGACCTTCTGAACACTTCTATCAAGAAAAATCATATTCAGATATGAGCGGTTGTAAATAAGCCTGAATGATTATTTTGCATAAAAATAATAGCTGATCATTCCCTGACTATTGCTGTAGCTGCAAAAATGTTGATTTAAATCAAGTAATTCAATCAGTCATTAAAATACTTTCTTCTTCAATTTTTATCAATCACACAAAATGTCGTGCATAAAAGTAAAGTCGGTCACGTAATCGGGGGAGAGGGATCTTCCCTCCTCTGCTGACCTTTAGGTGACCTTAACATTTCTAATGCCATAACTTTGTCCACTTTGCAGTGAGAAGTTGTTCGTGACCTGGAAGTTTATTTCATAGAATATTAGAATAATATTTCTTTCATTGAATATAAGCCATTATAATACGTGACCCACAATGTAGAGATCATGAACACGAGGCAGACGTAAAAGATTGAGCAGAATGTCCCTCCAAACAGACAAAATCATGGATTGCAAATATATATTGAAGGACAGAACTTCTTAAAATCGATTCAGCAATTTCTGAATATCATTCTAACTTGTCTACAAAGAAGAGCCAGAGCAGGTATAACATTGAAAATTTGATCGTTTAATCAAGGTCTCTGACGTACGCCGTAAGTCCTCCAACTATTCCTGGATCTTCGAGTGGAGCGAATCTGTAGTTTGGTAAATGCAGCAAAATCAAGTCAAGAGCTTCTTGAATAACCCATAACCAAGAACAGTTATGACCAGTGAAGATGAACTCACAGAAAAGACGCTGGCTTGAATGCAGCATTTTGTCAGAGAGAACCATACACTGGCTCTTTTCGACAAGGTCACAGCTTCAAATGATTGCAGTGAGAATATGGTGCGTATTTGGCAAGCCCCTTTATCGTCAGTGGTCTTACAGGCAGGTTACGATCTCACTAATTCATTTAACTCATGATATCTGCAAAACGGTTCTGCCACATAAACATGTCATATCCTTTTGTCCAAAGTGTTCACCAGGACAGGTCACCAGGTCACTCACATTCACAACCATTTATTGCAACTAATAAATCATTAATTCACTGTATATTTTTGGAGGAAGCTGGAGGATTGGAAACACAAACAGACAGAATATGTAAACTCCAGAGATACGGACATCTCTAATGAGTATAGATACCTGTATTTCAATATAACTAGTAACAATAACAATTACAGATATCTACTTACTAATTTTCACAGTTTGAAATTTTATTCTGACCGATTTAAAATATTAATTTCTTATGTCCATAATTGGTTTTCTGATATGTCCCTCATATAAAGTATTTGCAATGGCAATGGAGATTGGTGAGAATTTAATTATTTTTATAAAAACTAGTAAGAATTGAGATGTAGACATTTTTCACAAGAATTGAAACTAATCCCAAAAAAAAAAAAAAGATAGCAGATAAGTTATTGGAAGCTTTCTGTGTGTCAGACTTGAATTACAGGTAATGGTAATGGAGTTTGGACAGAAGCCAGTCGTGCGTGCTGTGGTACACAAACCTTTGTTTTACATACAATCAACAAAAGCACAACTGAACAACAGATTTGTACATGCACATTACTGTCAAGCCGAGAGCTATGAGAATGTTATGCATGCGGGAAATTAGCAATCAGGTTGGGTAAATCTATTGTTGGAGTCATTCAGTGACTCCAGGTAGTAGGAGTTCTGCTGGAAATAGACACTTTATTTGAGCAGTCCCTGACTTCGATACTCAGCCCTAACTTAGAGTCTAAATATACTTCAGAGTTTTAGAAATTAACTTTATGCAACCATCACCTGCCCCAAAACTGAAGAAGGCAGGCCCCTAATGTCAGAGCCAGGCCTGACAGACTGCATGCACAGGTAGTGGCCACTGTAACACAGCAGCAGTAGCATAGCAGGCAGCACCACCCTAACTGCTGAGGGAGTGTACCTACATCCTACCTAGTGACAGGGAAAACAGAGCACCACACATCAGGATAATCACACACACAAAAAAAACTGCCTCTTGCAAACTCCATTAAAAGCTCAAGTTCAGCACGTTTATTATTCTGATCACTTTGTCTTAACAGTCCACGCAATTCTCTTGACGAAGAAATTTCCAATGGATGATGATGATAACTCATTGTATGAATGAATAATGATTTGAAATATATCCGTTGTATCACAACATACATCTATCAATAATATATCATTGTTAGGGGAATTGCACCCTATGCATAGACACAGAATGACCTACTATAGCCTTGCTATAGCCTACTGCAGTGTTATATGGCACAGCCTACATCAATTTGACTGCTATGAAATGTTTTGGGTTTTTTTTTAAATCTTCTCCATACATCTGCTTCGCCCAGTGCCGCAAGTCCAGCACCTATCAGGGGAGGGGGGAAGAAAAAAAAAAAAAAAAAAAGCAACCTCTACCTGCACGAACTGTAAGTTCGGTCATGTTTTTGTCCAAATCCGCTTGGCAACATCATAAAACCTCGCTGCAATTTTTTTTTATTTTTTTTTTTGCCTTAGAAACGCACGCAGCGCAGCAGCGGGAGCGCATCTCCGCCTCGCCGCCAAGCAGCCGCGGCAGCGGCAGAGGCGGCTCGGCGTTGATCGGTGGAACATTTTGAGGTGTGTGTGTGTGTGTGTGTGTGTGTGTGTGTGTGTGTGTGTGTGTGTGTGTGTGTGTGTGTGTGTGTGTGTGTGTGTGTGTGTGTGTGTGTGTGTGTGTGTGTGTGTGTGTGTGTGTGTGCGCAAGTTGACGCGCCGTTAACGAGCAGGTTTTTTTTGCAGATGCGTGTTAGCTGACTGAGTGTTTACCAAAGAGCCGCTACCCCTGCGCGACAGAGGAAGCCCCCCACACAAATAATAATAATAATAATAATAATAAGAAATAAGAAAAGACAAAAACAGCAACCCCTCCCTAGAAATAAACCAGTATCGCCAGTGTGTGTGTGTGGGGGGGGGGGGATAACATGCGCTTAGATGTCATAACTCAGCAAGAAAACGAATAAGGGCGTAAGCGGCGGAACAGACGCATACCTGAAAAGATGCTTGGCGCGGCCGTCGCAGTTTCCATGCGCCCAGCTTCACTGCACAGAGCCTGAGCCGAGCATGCCTATTGGTAGGCAGAGACGGGCTGGTTGCTGGCTGCCTGGACTAGGTTCTCCTCACTACAGCTGAGGTGGGGTGGGCTCCTCACATGCACACAGCCACAGAGAGGGGATGTCACAATGGTTTCTTCCAAACTGTATCACCCAACTTTGCGTTGTTGTGTTTTTTTTTTGTGTGTGTGTGTGTGTTTTTTTCTCAAAGCAGCAGTCATTTTTCTTTATTTCAATATGGTATATTGATTTCTTGGATATGTATGGATAATGTTATATCATTGTTATACCTTTGTTTCTGTTTGATAGATTAAAATCTAACAGGATATACCAAAAAAGAAAAGGTCAGTCACCACCACTCGGTTAAGTTTCCGATAAAAAGTGCAAATTTCCACAAAAATTCCCATGTGTCTCTTTCCCACGTTGTTATTTTCAGATAAGCAGGATGGCAGCAAGTAGCACAGCCCGTGGTGATGGTGATTGTGTGTGCGTGTGTGTGTGTATGTGTGTGTGTGTGTGTCTCCTTCCAATTCAAAGACAGCTTGCCTAATTAAATGTGCTGGACTCAGGCCTTTTTGTGCCAACTGTGACATGCTGCAGTCTGAGGGATCCCTCTTTTCGAAGAGTGACGGTGCAACACACTCATGCAACACACCCACAATTCCACTCACTAGTGACAACAAACCCCTATTCATTGCAGCATCCTAACCAATTAACTCCACCAAACTAGCCTTTTTTCTACCTTAAAGATCCCTGCAAAAAAAGATCTTCCCCTACTTTTGATTTGTAGATTGATTGATTCACACACATGCACACTTGTTAGATGACAGATTAACTAGATAAAGATGGTCATCAAACTGGATTATCCATGGTAGTGTTTCACCAGATTATGTTGGATGGTTACTTGGGGGGGGGGATTGTTGGCAGATTTACACAAAACCCGCTGAATACCTGTCAGTGAAACCTGGTAGGAGGGTGGATTTTCGGTGCGAATAGACCCCAGGACTTCTTTTTTTCTTTAAAATTGCAATTTTGGGTGTTTCTTGACATTTCTCTGATGGAATAACGAATTTATCTTGATGGGAAAAGTGGTATGTGGGTGGTGGTGGTGGTGGGGTATCTCTGAGCAGAAGTTATTTGATTTCATTAAAAAAAAAGATCCATTAGATTTCAATGGTTGGCTGTCACGACTCCAGTAACCTTACATTTTCTTTGCAAGCTTATGACTTTCACTCTGGATGAGGGCTGAGTACCATTTATGTTGCCGTCTTACACATCTGTCAGGCGGAATATTACACAAAACACAACATGTGTCATGGTTGAAGGCACTTTTTTTTCTCCTCCTGGATGTACACCAAGATTGGAAAAGCACTTAGACTTTTTAAAAGTTATTGACATGTTTGGTTGGGGGTTTTTTGTGCAAACTCACAAAGCAGTTGAAACAAGTTAAGAACAGCGAGAGCAGCTAAAGTGATCCCAGCCAAACCAGAGTGATCACCTCCACCACCATCCAAAGGCCTAACCGACTACTTTTATAAGTATTTTATTTTGACATCTTTCAGCTTTTCCTAAAAGTCTAGTTGATTTTATTCAAAACTTGCCATAACCTTAATGACAGAGAACCTTAACAGACTCCCCTGATAAAAAAAACTAAAATATGATATAAAACACTACAAAATAAAATGTTTGAAGAAGCTTAAATTGAGGCTTGATAAGTTCACCTTTCAGCCTTCAACACTTCTACTTGTAGGACCCTAAATTTTGTATTAAAAAAATCAAAAATGTTATAAAAAATATTTACCTGCTATCTGAGGAAGTTGGATTTAAAGTGTTAAAACATCAGCTACAAAAGGTTCTCCTGTGCAAAAGAGATAATAATTACAGATTCTTCTATTATAAATAAATCACCTTTTAATCTGTTTTACTACTTGTGAGGGTAAGATCAATAAATATTCAGCAAGTGCTAGGTTATTTTAATTTTAATTTCTATTACCACTGTACAATATTAAGTAAAAACATTTTTAAAAAAAGCAAACAAAATTCTATTACATCTCAAATACAGTTGTAAGCATTTTGTGTTGGCGTAGCTTTCTGCAAACAGAGAATGTCAACATGAATCTATGACAGTTGTTTTGAATATACAACCACTGTAAACAAGACATACAGAAAATGAGGGTGTAGAGAACGAGGAGTCCTGTCCATGTGCTGGAAGTCGAGAAAATTTACAGTAAGAAATACTTGCTGAGCACACATCTTTGTATCAGCTCCTTCCTGCTTTCTGCCACATTGACAAGGTTCTGCCAGCAATACTCATCTCTATGGCAACATAGTGTGTCACTTGGTGGACGATCATGTTTCTTATAGTACCCGTGTTTCCTTATTAGGGCAACTGCAAGGTAAGCAAAGACCCTTCTCTGGTTTGAGGGTTGGCATTTATTGATGTTTTGTTGTATTTTTGACATCATCTCACATGTTTTAATCAGATTTAAAGTCAAAAATAACTTTTGGAGTCAATATTTTCGATAGATAGAAACACAGACTTCCCAATTCCACTCTGGTTCCACCATTTGCTAGTCGATAACCTTACTGAGCGTTTATAGGGAGTACATCCTACTCTGCCTCTTCTTTTCACGTAGTCCAAGTTGGTGGACCAGTCCACGGCTCCACAAAGTCTTCTCCACCAATTTCCTGTACTTAATTAACAGTAACAATCTTCTCATCCAAGTTAATTCTGAAATAGAAATAGAACTAGAAAAATAAATAGATTTAAGTCCTGAAAGGCAGACAAATCCCTTGTGTCCTCAGCGACCTTCATGACTCACAATGCTGCTGGGCAAGTTGACTATAAATGTTTTACCTTAACAGCTTCCAGTGTAACTGAATCTACTGGAGTTTAAACTCTTGAAACTTCTACCAGCCGGTTAGAACTGAAGAAGCCGCTGAGATGGGAAGAGAAACATCTTCAAATCCTAAATAGAGGTCTGAGAACTTCTGGTTGAACATTTTGGGCAGAGAAATTTGACTCGGATCTCCTGGTCTTGAAGCCCCCCACCAAAACTTTCAATGGCATCAAATAAAACACTCTGACCTGAACAGTTTGATTGTTGTTAGGAGGACTATGTCTTCAAATTTTGGCCTCAAAGGAGTTCTTGTCTTCACATCATACAATTCCACAGTTTGATTATTGTGTTAGTCTTAGAGGAGGTGTCACTCAGAGGTGAGTGCTTCATCCTCATCTGAAGTCATTACATACTGTATGTGCTGTGTGGTTTTCTCAACAGCAGCACAAAAGAACAGTGACATGAGATATTCAGACATGAAAATGCTGTCTTAATAAAACAGGCTCCAGAATGTGATTTTTTTTATAAAACACTCCCAATTTCAACACCGTATAAACAAGAAAAGGGCAGCTCCTCTGAAACAGTGACATCACAGACCAGCTTCTAGCCTCTTACAGCTTTTGTCATAATGTCAGGTTGACATTGCAGTTGAGTGTATCCTCCAGTGTGAATGTACACCACTAATTAGTTTCATGATTATTAGTTGAGACTAGAGAAACTAGCTATAAACACAACATTTTATTACCTTTACATCAAAAAGAAACGTGTTACCCTACAACTGTTAATTTATGCATTGGGCAGGAAGGGACGATCATTCCTCATCAATGAGGTTTTCACCCACAAGACAGATTACCATGACACTGAGTGGAAGGATGGGACACGAGCCAAAAAACAAGACATTCAATTCTGGTACAGGTTCAGAAGGATGGGCCGATGCAGGAGTTTCTTTTTTTTTTTTTATAACTTGGCTTAACTTTGATATTAAACAAAATTATGCTAATTATTGGAAACAACTGAACAGATTTCCGCAAAATCATTCTAATGCAGAAGGTTGTTATAGCTTCTTCTTATAGATCTAAATGTCACCAACTTACAAACTTGAACTGTCAGCTGTTTTGCGCTGATCAGGTAGCATACAGGAGATGTGTGGGAATTTTGTGCTTGGAGCATCTGAAAACACTGATGACTGCAGTACGTGGCAAGCTGTAAAAACAATGAGCTTTGCGTGTGTGTGTGTGTTTGTGTGTGTGTGTGTGCGCGCGCACTGAAGTGTGTGTGTAAGCATGTATGTATATGCATGTGTCTGGATAAGAGCCCACTTCTCTCACACATACTGAGACATTGTGGCTGTCCATGTAAAACTGTACCATCTGCCCACCGTGATGTATGCAGCATATAGTCCACCTATAAACGCACTGAAAGCAAACTGCTGACAGAGGCAGAATCAAACACACCCTTATACAGTGCTAATGATACCAGCCACAGTCAATGAAGCTAACAAAGGAAGTTGATGATAACCCACGTGCAGCTCATGCTGTGTCAGTGGTCTGTCTTTAGCTCTAAATGTTTTATAACTAGTTGCAGAATTTGGTCATTACTTGTTTTGAAACTGTAAATTTGATTGATCTTTTATATATATATATATATATATATATATATATATATATATATATATATATAAAAGATCAATGTGTGTGTGTGTGTGTGTGTGTGTGTGTGTGTGTGCATCAAAATGAAGCAAATCAGTTCAGTTGCAGCCTGTAAAAATCAATGCAATTAACTAATGATGCAAAAGTCCATAGAGTTAAGGGAGACTTACAGATACAGATGGTAATTCTCCGTTTGGTCATTAAGATGAGTGATCCCGTTCATATTACACGTATCGGCTAATCTATAGCTAATAAACAAATATTGATTAGACCAACTTATATCTCCTTCGCAATAAGTCATGAAGCTCAATATTTTAGTGATTCTCAGTTTCATCGCAGCCTTGCAGCCTATTTACAATGAATGTAATATTTTTTCACATCGATGTCACGATATTTATGTAGTATTTTTTTACACTTGTCCGAAAACTCCTTTATGGGGCTAATTTCATCTGATTGTTTCTAATCTCGAAGAAACTGCTGAGCATCAAATTTTATTCTGCATTTCTTTTTTAGCTTTTTAAACGTTCCACTCCTCCATTTGTTTGTGCTAAAAACTAGACTGTAATGTCAGTGAAGATAAAAATTGATTCCAACTCAGCTCATGCACACAAATCAATTAATTAAAATCCTAATTAGTACTTTGAAATAGCACATGAGGTTCATGTCTGTAGCTGAGAATCACTGGATCCTGTAAGGTCACACTTATCCCTTCACCTTCAAACAAAATGATGTGAGGCACCTTTAAGCACCTTTATATCTGCTGAAGCTAAATGTCTCCAGCAACATCCTGAGGGCTTTACTCTAGAACACACACTTTGATTCCTGTTTAATAATTTATTAAAGTGTTTTTCAAAACTCCTATTTCTGTGTGATATTTCATCCTCGATATTAAAAAAAAAAAACCCATCTGTATCCTCCTTGACTTATTTTTCAATGTCAAGGTCATTTGCTTTTTTACATCTCAAGGTCACTGTCGTGTGTCATCATCACCCAGTCGTACACAGACATCCACCCATAATGCCTCATCAACGTCGACAATGCTCAACAAAAAAAAAGTCTCCCATCAGTTGCAAAGGTCCAGTTCAAACGCGCATTAACATACACATTCACAGAAACACACACTCTGCCCTCTCCCTGTCCCCAGCCCCCGTTGCCTAGGAGACAGCTGAGGGGACCCCATCCCTGTACTCACCAATAGGGCTGTGTCACTAGCTGGAGGAAGAGATGGGGGGGGGGATCTTCATCGCCATCTAGCAGCCAAGACAGAGAAAGACATTTTTTCTCTCTCTCCCTCTCTCTCTCTCTTTTTTTTTTTTTTGAAGTCGAGAGTCTGCCTAGTAACCCAATGTGCTGACTTCCCCTGGCGCTGAAATCCAGCCCTGAATTTCAAATGAGATGCCTTAGGGTTTTACGGAAGATGGGAAGTTGACTATGGGCCATTAATCATGAAGTAGTTGGATAGGTTAGTGGTTGTAACTGTACGAAATCAGAACAAACGTTAGTTTGTAATGCAGATTGTTATTACACTTTAAAAGAGTTACTTCATCGAGAGATAAACCATGATCAAATTTTCTTGTGCTGTACCTTATTAAAGTATTTCACTGCGTAAAAAGCATATTTATAGTTAAATCTACACCACTATGCCTGTATAAACTAGAAAAAAAGTAATCAGCCCAACTATGACAGTAATATTATATTTATATGTAATCACTACACAGTATAAATAAAGTGGTGCTCAGTAAAGTATAACACCTCCACTGAGGTAAAAAAATAAATATAATATTCTACCCATCTGGTCACATGTGTCCCCAAAGAGCAACCAACAAAAGGACTCAGGTAGAAACAAACTCCTCAGCATAGAGAGGTAATTAAGTGATGTGAAAGAGACCCTCTGTTCCGTATTGTGTGTATATTTTCGGTATGTATATTATTCTAGTGTGTGTATATGTTATATACAGTGCGGTTTATGAGGCTCATAACCATGGCGATTCTCTCCGGTCCTGGTCCGCACTCCTCCTGCTGATTGTATCACTCTCCTTTCATCGGCTCATCAGCCTGCAGCATTTGAAGCCTGGCTGTCTCATCCCTCCCTCACAGATCTCTGGCGCAGTGGACCCTATATACTAGAATATATTTGTGGTACTTATGTCTACACCGCCTGATGTTTACTAAGGTGTTACTACCTCGTGTCTCTTTTTCTTTTGTCGATGGATCTTTCATTTTCTGCAGCTAAAAATGTCATCTGCCTGCTGATCGATGTCTGCATTGAGTCACTCATCACCCTCACCCCTTTCATTCATCGCCACTACCTGCTCAGCATGCTGTGAGCAGCCTATTCATTGAATCCACCAGCCCTATCCAGAATCTGTGCTGTTTCTGGATCCTAACAGTTATTGATTACAATTATCCGTATTGTATTTCTTTAATCGATAATAATTTAGGTCTGTAATGAGTCCTACATTTAGATTACCTTTGATTATACTTTATACCCAAAAATAACACAAAGTTCCAATTGTTGATCTTTTTTTGAATGAATGATTCCAAAAGGAATTTTTAAAATAATTTATACAGTGACAATTGATTTTATAATCCTTCACCTGCAAAGGAAGCAATCTTTTGATTACATGTGGTAAATGACAGTATTCCTTTATGAACTTGGATACAACATTTAAATATGTAAATACTATGTCAGCATCCTATCTCAGATTGAAGGATGGTCTACAAATAAATTTGATTGGTTGCACTCCCAAACCTTTGCACTGGTTTAGTAAATTGTACTGTTCTAGTACTCTAATGGAAAACTAGAAGAATGTGTTTTACTGGGACATAAAAAATGAAGGCCCTGACTTTTCAGATAAAAATTCTTATTCTTGTTCCACTACTTTTTCTTTGCTTAACATTTCTCACTCGTCTTAATCACACAACCACTCCATAAATGGATGGAAGGCCTCAGGACAGGATTCAGCAGTCCGTGACCATGGACCATGAGCTGAAGGACACGGGCCATTCATCTGAAGGTAACAATGCACACTTGATAGCCAGGAGAAACGGATGGTTTGAGGGGTGGGTTAAGGACGCCATCTATGGAAAATGTAAAAAGCCATTTCACAACAGAGGTGGAGGCCTTCAATATCAGCTGTCCTCCGGAGCAAAGGCCAACCATCAATAAATATGTGGAACTCCAGTCGTTCAGAAGTGAAGAAGCCTCTTGGATGAGCAGCAAAACATTTTCATTGTTTCCTACAATCTCTGTTGACTTTATCCAACAGAGATCGAACAAGACCTGGATGACTGAGAATCTTAATCAAAGCTATATTCCTATAACAGCACAATCTGAGACATTTGATCTGGAATATACTGCAGTTTATTCATTCTAACAGACGTGATAAATAATAAAATCATCAACAAAAAACAGCCACATATACAATATATGCAGCGGCAAAGCAGGAGACGCGACTGAGCTGGACCTGACGCTGCTGTGCTGTTAATTTCTATGCAGCTTTTGACAAAGTATAGACAATCCTTGTGCTACAAATGACACAAACTTCATTGTTAAGCTATCTTTGTAAAAAGATTCTAGAATGACACTCTATCTTGCTTTGGTTGCCATCCAGTAGCTTAACGGGTCAAATTGTGGCACTGATGTTCAGACGTACTCCAGGTCCTGATGACATCACGACTGGGTGTGGTTACAGGCGCGACCGATTACATTTTTGACCACAGCTGCAAATAATGCTGGTAGTAGTAGGAAACTAATGTTTAAAGTTAAATTACTGTTACATAAACATAATGTAGGTCTGTCATTTCTAGCTGCCAAAATAAGTTTTCTTATTTCTAAATAACTGGTGTCACTTTTCCTCTCTGTTAGGCCCTGACTAACGCACTGGTAATGGTCTTTGCATCTATAGAAATTGTTTTTATAGCTCACTATCATTCAATATAATTTCATGTGTAATTTAAAATAAAGGATCTATGCACTGCACCTATTTTAAAAGTGAACAACCCTACAATGTGTACAAACAGCAACCCTAGTTTTTGCTAGCAAGATAAATAACCACTATCAGTGTACTACTCCGCCTGAGTCCACAGGATATACTATTGTTGAACCCACATAAAGCATAGTATTTTTATTTAAATGTAGATATAGGCAAGGGTGACTGGATCTAGCACAAAAGATCAAGAAGAGCTATCACACATACAGCACACTTGTAATAAAGAAAACTTGTAAGAAATATCAAGAAATAAACTCCTTGTGGTAACATTAGATCTGCCACACGCTGTAGAACTCATGACACCACTCCTGCGCCTTGAACGAAAAGATCTGCGGACAAAAGTTGTGGTGAGGTGCTGAAATGATAAATGTCTGTGTAAACATTCTGTGTTCTAGGCCTCTAATTCTGATTGGTTGGTGGTGACGCTGCCGTTCAGTTCGCCCAGTCCCGTTTGCTCCTGGATGTCAGTCATCTCTCCCACGATGAAGGTCGTCTCCCCTGCTTTGCTGTTGGTGGAGCTGCTGTCCGGCTGTTTGGCTGCCTGGTTGGTCAGGGTGGGTTCTTCATCCAGCCTGCTGGAGATGGACCAGTAGAGGTGAGCGTCCAGTCTGGCCGCAGCCAATGAGAGCTCCCGTGCCGAACAGGAGGGCGTGTCCACCTATGTGGAGGAGAGACAAGGGGAATGCACTTTTACGTTTTCTCACTTAAAGTTAATGAGAAAAAAATAAAGAAATATAAAGCTACAGCTAGAAGTTGACAAGTTCAGTTTTAAGACTGAAAAAGCTCAGCATTGTTCTGGCTTAAACGGATCCGCAATGTGCTTACCAGTTCTCTATATGTTTTATTACTACAGAGTAATGGGTTCCACAATCTTCTACTACAAATCACTACTTAGTCATTGCAGTATCATAAATAATCATTCTATTTAGAAGTAAGTACATCTTGATCGTGAGTCATTATTATTCATTTATACATTTATTTAAAGGGATGTGGGTAATAAGTCAGAATTTATTATAGCACCATTATCAAGAAGCTACGTAACTTAATTTATCATTAACTTTATTTCTAAGTACTGTCTATAATGCCTAAAGTGTTAATATAATGCTTAAAAAGCAAGATGTGCCTGAAATTTTCCTTAAAGAGAAAGAAAACAAACACATTTTTTAATTCTTCAGCTGCACTCTGGTCGGAACACAGATTGATCGCTGTTTCACACCTGGGTTACCTGCTATTAACAGATACTTTGTCACACACATGTCACTCCTACGTTACCTCAAAGGTGTGATGAAAGGCTCCATAGTCGATGTCAAAGAAACCTTCTGCCAGCAACATCATCGGACTGAACCGGTGACCCCACAACACCTCCTCTGCTAGATAGGAGCTCCTTGCCTGGCACGTCATTCCTGCGCGCAAAAAACGAAAGCATGACAGCGCCTCATGTTTCACAGCATTTATGATAGATCAGAAAAAAAAAAAAAAAAGCCTGCCTGTGCGAACATTTATAGCAATATTCCTGCAGTGGAACAAAAAGCTCTGTTAATATGTAGGATTTCAAAATGTTCAAACAGTAAGTTAGTTAGTTCCACAACCATAAATGTGATATAGGTGTTAAATTTGTAAATAAATATGGGCAGGGATAACGTGTTGCCCGGTTTGTGTGAATTATTTTCCCACTCGGTGTATTGCAATGTTGTAAGTAACTATAGCATGACACCTTTTAAGCTTTTACCTGGTGATGTATGGTCGCTCTGGTAGCCCAGATGCTTGCTTGCATATGATCTAACACCTTTTGGATCTTCTCTCAGTATGACAATTTAAAATGGAACGCTGCTTTAGTCAGCAGTTAAATGGACACAGCATAACTTATGAGAAGATATCTACACGCCCTCAGATGATCACTCTAGGGTTTTTTTTTTTTGCCCCCGATAACAGGATTCATTCACATACATACATAAATACATCTGTACTAGAACATGACAACATCACAAAGCTCTAAAAGCTTCCTGAAAGGGAGCTCTCATACCAAAAAAAACTGCAGATCTAAACAAAAACAGGGAAATTTAATCTTTTAATGGATGGTTTGGGAAAAGGTTTGCTTTCTCTACAACAATGATTGATTTCCTGTAATGTCATAGTTGTATAAATCTACAAGATTAATATCCTAATGGTAAATTATTGTTGTTGCAGCTAAACATACATTTACAACATAAGAGGGCCAATACAAATTCATACTTCCATCAGATTACAAGGCACTATTTGTCATACAATGTAATTCTGTTATTTTATGATTTTTTAAAGAAGCATTTTAAATCACAAAAGCATATAAAACCCCCATGTGATAAAAACAATATTTATATACCCTGAAATTTAATAAAACTAGAATGTTATTATCATCTCAAAATAGAAGCATTTATTTTAGTGGTAAGCAGCAGACGGATCATTCATCACCTGTTGCCTCCACCATTCCCTCCAGGATGACCACAATCTCAAAGTCCTCCTTTTCCAGCTGGGCCTGCGACATATCCCAGAAAGGTGAGTGTGCGTCGATCTCGTGAGAGATCACTAGCGGTGAGACCAGGAAGAGGCGATCGTCACCTGTCTCGAAGCCCACACTGATGTCTGTCTGGTCCAGAGGGATGAACTCACCTGAAGGAGTCAATCAGCAGCGAGGAGAGGAAATCATTATTGTCTATTTGAAAGCAGTTCAACACATAAATCTGTGAAAAGAAAATAATTATTTGTTTTATATGGGCTTTAGAATCATGACCTACATTAGAAATCAATTGAATATTAAAAAATACTAATCAGCTTTTTGCATTTTTTTCTTTCAATAATTAAAAAACATCAACAACATCAGTAAAACCTCAATACCACAGGGAAACGTGACAGTAGAATAAAAACTACTTAAATAAGATGTGACATTTAATTTTCACAATTAATGTCACAAAAATTCAGCTACTGCACTTTGCATTTGGACCAGTTGTCATAGTAGCATAAAAGAGTAAATGTTGAATATGCAGATATTGACAACTACTGTGAAATTAAAAAATTAACTTTAATAATATGTTAATAATGCATTTAATATAACATTACATCAATCATCTTGTACATAAATTAGTTTTTGTACAGTTATTCTCGCTCCACTTCCCCCCCCACAACTGAGACAAAAAGAAGCAAAACACACAGCACTAATTAATTTACTTTTATATATTTTTTGTATGGATACTACTACTGTATTACCCATTTTTCATATTGTTACAGCCTTCATTGCTGGTGAACAAAAAAAAAGAAAGTTATTATTAACTGTGTTATCTGACATTCTCACCCTCCTGAGTCTGCTTGGACTTGATGAGCTTGGCCCTCATGTTGGCCCCCACAATGTGGGAGCTCCGAAGGTCACCCACCCTGAACATCAGACACAGCTTGTCGTCTCTCAGAGAGATGACGGCGTGTTTGGAGAACACCAACGTCTCGGCCCTTTTGTTGGGTTGTGAGATTTTAACAAACATACAGCCGACCTGCGTGGAGGGGGAAGAGGTGTGGAGAGTTTGATGGGTTAAAGGACAGATGAAAAGACGTACGAAAAACTAGAAAAGCAGAAGACTGCTTTTGTTTTTGATAATAAGTCACGTGTGTTAGTATCAACTAACTTTAAAACGGAAACGTTCTCAAGCCGATTCATAAAAGAAACACTTGGACCTCAGTAGGACTAAAAACACCTTTCAATTTGTCCGGAAATCATTTGCCCAGAGAAGATTTGACTAAAAGTCTGATTACTTTTATTCAATTTATTTTCCATATTGAACTTGACTCATTGATCTGGTATTGGCTTCAACTGATGACAGAATACTGGTCTGATTTTGTACATTTAGTAATATTAATTTGCTTAGAATAAGAAACAGAACATCTTAAAATAGAATATACTGTATACTTGAAATACACATAAATAGCATTAAACAAGACTGAGACAAACAAATGGCGAATAGATTTATTAATTTTATTTAATAATGTTTTGGTGAAATATCTAATCCACCAAAATATTGCATGCACAATTTTCTGCATTTTTAGCCTACCTTGTGCGGTCATGGCAACAAATAAACACACAAACATTTGTGCTTCCTCTGAAGGCTGAACCCCACAAAGCTCTGACCCTAAAATGCCCCTGATTACATCCTTTAATTTTAGCTTTATTAAATTGCAAAATACATCATAAGTTCCTCAATATGCCCATTTTTGATGAAAATCCTGACTGCAATTTACCCATTTCTGCGAGACATGCTTACCATGAAGGCATTGACCATTGAGCCCAGTATGGCTTGCAGCAGCAGCAGCATGGTGCCCACGGGACACTGGTCGGTAATCACACGGTGGCCATAGCCGATGGTGGTCTCTGTCTCAATGGAAAAGAGGAAGGCCGAGATGAAACCATTGACGTTGTTGACGCACGGCGTCCACGTCTCATCCTCCAGATGGTCCAGATCACCTCTTGGGAAGAAAAGAATGAGAATGTGTGAGAAAAGGGAAGGCGGGAGGGTGACAAAGTGGGTGTTAAGTAGCAAAAATAGACAGAGAGTGAGAAGATTTATATTTTAAAAGAAGAGGAGCAGAAACGTGCGATGACTCATCTCTCTGTTTATTTACAAGCTATTTTTAAGCAAATTCCTATAATGAATAACACGACACCCTTTTCCCCATATTTGTCACAATGATTAACATTCAAGCTGTCTCTTTTTCTCAATACTGCAGAACTCCCAGTCTTTCCATTATACATCATAATATACAGCATCTTCACTTTATCTGCTGGTTTTGCAGTCCACTGGCACTAAACTCTGCAGATTTTTTGTCACTACACAGGCTAATGCCTCTGATTAACGCCCCCCCCCCCCCAGCCAGAAAGGGAGCGCCAATTAATGAAAGTGGTGTCAAATCATTTAAAAAATCTATAACCTTTATTGATCTGTGTTGGTGACCAAGCGATAGCAGCAACAGAGACAGCTCTCTGGCACAAGTTAAGTTGTCCTGTAATTGATATAAAGATGCCTCAATTTTAAGAGAATAATACGTTAGCTAATTGGAGCTGGGATCCAGCAGATACATCTTATAAAGCAGTAACACATTGTGATGAAATATGCTGTAATATTTATATTGTTTGATCATCTGTTTTTGGCTGAAAGATTTTTTCAGCTTTCATTGCAGAAATGTCTTGAGATGCAAGTCACTCATCCTCCATCTGTAAGTAGTTAAAAGGATAGCAATGCTTCATTAAGCTTTCTTTAAAGGAAAAGTTTGAAATTTGGTGAAATGTGATTATTCTCTTTCATTGAGCTCTCACAGAAAGTTTTATGATGAGATTAATGGAACGCTTGTATCTGCTTGCGAAAGATGATTAGCACTGCAAATCGGTGAAAAATGCTAGCCTGGTTCTATCCGAGGGATTAAAAATTTGACAATCAGTGCCTCTAAATCTCACTAATTAAAGAGTTACACTGCATGTGTTTAAAAATCAGGTAAATGTGTTTAAAAAAAATAACCTGCAAGAATGAATTCCTGCACACTGGCTAACTTGCAAAATAATTCTATGAATTTATTGCTACAGCTTCATCAAACAAAACTGTTTAGCTGATTAGTCATTAGCATCAGTTCGGTAAAAAAAATTTTTTACCTTCACCTTTCTCAGGAAAATGCAAATGCATTCAATATTAGTTTGCAAGTTAGTCAGAAAAAAGACTGAAATATGCACTCTTTGTTAAAAAAAAAAGAAAAAAGCCCACAACACAGGAAAGGCTAATTTTGAACTCACTCTGTTATGGGGGTGTAGCGGCACCATTCAAGTAATGAACTTCTATAGATTGCACCATGATGCATAGATGAAGAATTCTAAATAAAAGAAACTTGTACCAACCCCCCACCCCTTTTGTTCCGCAGTCTTACCTACAGTATGCTATGAGGTACCAGATGGCCCCAAAGAAGAGCCATGTGACGGCGTAGGCCATGACGAACACAAAGAGGGAGCAGCGCCAGTTGAGGTCCACCAGCGTGGTGAAGATGTCAGTCAGGTAGCGGTAGGTCTCCTGCATGTTACCGTGTTGCACATTACAACGACCATTCTTCTCCACGTAGCGCTGCCTCTTACGCCGAGCCCGGGCTGGTGTCGAAATGGAGTGATGGGGGTGTGTGAAAGGGGGCAGTGAGAGAAGAGAAGGTGTTTACAGAACATTGTGTGTGAGGTGCAGAGTACGTAAGGCTGAAAGATTTCAAGTGTTGGTGCACTTCTGTGCGTAAAACACTGTTGAAGGAGAATCTTAATAGGTTATCGTGATCTTTATGGTCCCAGAAACCCCTTTTAGAAAACCACAAAGATGAATATGAAATTCTCTTTTACATTTTTTTTGAGAAAAAAAAGAATGCAATCTGAAGAAACAACTGTAGTTTAGAGGACGCGAGTTAAATGAAGGCACATCGAGACAAAGGAGGATAAGCGGCGGTGGGTGTCTTGGGATTAGAGGGCTGACAGAGATGCGGCGCGGCTCAGAGAGAAATCTGGCTGGTGAAGAAGGGAGAGCACAAATGAAAACAGACAGGTGAGGAAATCCTACACTTTGAGGAGAAAAAATACAAGATCACACTCTAATCTACATCCTTGAAGGAAGTTGATATTTTTCATGTACTGAGACTGAGATAGTAACACGAGTAAGACACAAAACTATTCCACTTTCACGTCATCTGCAGTTATTATCAATAAGTGACAAGATTCAAAGGAAAACTTCCAAATTCCTCTCTCACTGGTTTTTTTTATGATAGGTTTTTCTCTATTTTGACATATTAAAGTTAACTAATGGTTCTAAAAATGAAATATTTCAGAAAATGCTTAAATAAATCACATCTGTCATTGAAATTAATAATGGCAGGTAAACCATAATAACAAATGTCCAACTCCTCACTCAGGGTAGATTATTCCTTTATCAAAGATGTACGGAGTGGAAGATAGACGCTGGAGCTAATGAATCGCTGGAGAAGTCTGATGAGAAAATATGTGCAAGACTGTCAAAAACACTGCAGGACTTTGCAGCACGCTCTAAATCAGACCATTCGGTTTACCTGTACTGGAATAAAGCCAACAGCAACTACATCTGAAACATTTATTTCATCATCAGAAATGGCATCAATGATATAAAAAAAAAAAATCACACAAATTCACTCACCCCACCCAAATCGTCCCTTCTCTTTCTCCGTCCCCTGGGTCTTCTTCCGCGGCTGATTGGCGTTAGCCTCCCGCTCGGCTAGTTTGGCCTGGAAGGACCTGTTGACCTTGACCAAGGGTGGAGGGGACGGCGTGGCCTCCGAGGTGACAACGTGGCCCAGCTCTTCTGATAGATTGAAGACTCCGGTGGAGACGGTAGCCTCTGTGCCCACTTCCACTTCCTCCCCTTCCCCCTTCCCTTCCACAGGGAACGAGAGAAAATCGGGGCGGGATGGAAATACTGAGTTCTCCAGTGCCATGGCCTGTGTGTGTGTGTGTGTGTGTGTGTGTGTGTGTGTGTGTGTGTGTGTGTGTGTGTGTGTGTGTGTGTGTGTGTGTGTGTGTGTGTGTGTGTGTGTGTGTGTGTGTGTGTGTGTGTGTGTGTGTGTGTGTGAATTAGTGTGTTACTGATATCCTTCCTGTGGCAGACTCGGTCCAGTGACTATTGATTGGAGCATCTGATTGCTTGACTGAAGCCTGGAATATAGAAGAAGAAGAAGATGACGAACACAAAGATCCATCAAAATAATTCACTGATCAATACATTATTGTGTTATTTACACTAGAAATTATTCGCATTTTAGGAAACTGAACTTTTCCTTTGCTCAAGATGTTTTTGGTGAATTTGTCTCTTCATTTTTAATAAGAAATTGAAGGAAACACAACACCGTTATTGCATCTACAGAAATACCAGTTGATTCTGTGTTGTTTGCCGCACAGATTTGACTATTTTGTAATTTCTGTTTTTTTAAAGGCAGAATAAGAAAGGAAATGCAGCACCAAATCATTATATTGGGGTTGTCTTACATTGTCCTCTTTGGAATTAGTCGCGAAGGGAGAAAAAAATGTTATGTTTGAAGAATCTAATCATAGAGCACTCTGTGGCATATACACATTTAAAACCTCTTTTACTGTTCTGCACGTTTCATAAAGCATCTTACAGATATCTGCGTGTGTGATCCAATGAATGCATGTATGTGTTGCATAAGTGCACTTAGGGCTCTGTGCAAAAAAAGACGGTGCTTTCCTTATATAAGTCCTATATAAGAAACTGAGTTAAATATGCATGTGAGACACAGTGTGTCACATTAAAATGGAGTCCTGTTCTTCGGTAGCCATGGATGACTTACGTCCATATGGATGGCGGATGGACGCAAGAGGAGAACAGTGTGACAGTCCAGATGACGCACTACGCTTGATGGATGGATCAGAAACAGCGTCTAATAAGGGGGTATGTTAGACAGCCAATAGGCTCCAGAAAGCGAAGGCTAAGCCTGTGCATTAATGTCACACAGTCAGGAATGGAAAAAGAAAAGAAAAGAAGAAGTCTTACCTGCTCAGTGTAGCAACTTGTAGATGAATCTGATTTATCGCAAGAACATTCTGATCCAAGAACGAATCACAATTGACAGCCTTGATTTAATGACACCCATTCCTGGTATTTACCAGCGACGCAGCATCAGTCCAACCCCTGATCGTTGTTTTTTTTTTGTTTTTTTTATCACCAGGAAAACAAAAGAGCATCTCGATCCGACTTCACGATAGATTAAAAAAAAACGACCCCATCCACTGATCGATCAATCGTCAAAATAAAAGCCCAGACATGAAACAATTAGAAAAAATAGAATTGGAGTACATTTGTAATGTGTCGGGCGCAAAGGTTGCGAAATGGTGGCAGCAGAATAACTCGGTAGCACCGAGAGCTCCATCATCTGTGCGTCTGATGAAGTCCGTCAGGTGTGGAGCCGCTGAACGGCGGACGGCGCTGTCGTGGGCCCAGCCCCTACAAACCCTGCCTGCTCATTCCCACAAGTCATCTCCCTCCTTCTCCTCCACTGTCACACCCGCACAATCTGCACGCATATGAAGAAACGCAAAGGCCTTTTTTTGTGACGCAATCAAACTGTATTTGTATGATTATACCTCATTTGTGTTATGGCAAATATAAAATAATTAAAAATAATATAGATACCATGATTTAATAGGCGTTGTATGCCTGCATTTGCTTTTAAACGTTATTCATTATTTCATTAAAATGCATTGCATTTGTTGCGCTCAGCACAGAGTTTATTTTGCCAAAATCTTCAGTAGAAACTTTAGTAGCTTTGTTCTTAACTTCTGCTGGTAAAGTCACTCGCTATGTTTTTTTGTCATCATTTATTTCTCTTATTTTGATAAGATTAGCGTCCTTTATTTATAGCTGCTATTCATACGCCCGCCTCTAGGGGGCAGTCTACTTTTTCGCCAGAGCCGGATTCTAGGCCTCCTTTTCCAACATGTCGGTGTACGGACCGGTGGTGAAAATTCACCCTGTTGTTCTCGCTTCTATCTGCGACTCTTATGAGCGGAGAAATGAAGGGGCAAGTCGTGTGATAGGGACTTTATTGGGTAAGCAAAAGTCTTTTCCGTTATTTTATTGGTTTTTCCCCCGACAAAGTGAGAATATAACTAGTGTTAGCTTAACTGCTAACGCGTGCTGCTGTGGCTAGGCCCTCCCTCGGCTAGCGTTAGCCGCACTTAGCTAACCCAAGCAGCTCGCAATATCATTTATACTAATTAACTGTCTGGTATTATTGTGACAGCGAGTGAATGTCGACTATTCGTCAGTTTCCTTTGCGTTTTTTTCTTTTTTAATGGGCCTATATGACGTATATCTCCCAGGATTAGGCGTTGTTGTTAGCATTACATACTAGCCGATGCTGACGTTCGTCATGAATACAGTACAGTGTTCACTATCAGCTATCAAATGGTTATCCCAATAATAGTAATTCCTTGTGATTGTCTCAGGTACCATTGACAAACATTCCATCGAGGTGACCAACTGCTTCTCTGTCCCTCACAATGAGTCTGAAGATGAGGTAAGTGTTTTGAATTCATTTATTCACCGTATGATCACATCACCATTTGAGCAATAACGCTAGATAAGAAGTAAAATAAGATCTTACAAATCATGAGAAATAATGTTTCTTTGTGATTTTGGCTTAAGAAGTGTTTCAAATAATTAGTTACCAGTCGTTGGAAGGTTAGTAGATGGTATCAGGCTTCTACTGGTATGGCTTTGTGTGATTGCAGTCATGTTAAGGTACAGTATTAGAAACAGCTGTACTGAACTGTTAGATGCTATGTTCATTGAAATTCAAATCCTAAATAAACATTAAAGTGCTAAGCTTTTTTGCATGAATCTACATTCAGTGGGTTTAAAGAGTAAAGTAGGTTAGACTACTCCAGTAGTTGCTATGTGGTATTATTTCTGACTTGCATCATTCAAACATTCCCAATGACTCCACAGCATTGATAGATTAGAATGTAAAAAAATGATTTAAGATACATGTTAATGTTTTAACTTTGCATCCACCACTTAACTAACAACGTCATGCTTAGTATTTCCTGCTGCTTTTTCTTTGTAAGTCACGCACTGCCTTAACATACATTTTGTACTGCCATTTTCCATTAAGGAGCCACATTACTTTTTTTTTTTTTGATGCTGTCATGGTCTATGACATTAAATTAACTCATTTTCAACATATTGTCCTCATATTTTGACATTAGATGGTTGCTTCTACCCAGGCGAACACATACTGTCAGCTTGCTGAAGCGACTTCTTTCTGCATTTATGATCCTTCGTAATTGCACTGCTAACGAATGAGATGATGCCATTTATCATTCTCTTTATGTTTTTATTAGACGTCTGTGTAGGTTCTTATTTATCCAGGTCGTGGTTATCCAAAATTGTTTAAGTCAATCCAATCACTTACTCTTCTCACAAACTTCAAACAAGAGAGAGGAGTAAATGGAACCATGTCAAAGTGGATAAGCCATCTCTGAAGGGGGGGGGGGGTCTGTGACATCTTTTTGATGATTTACAATCAAGTCCTTTAGAAACTCCCCAAAAGAACTGCTCAGCTGATTGACCCAGGTTAAGTGTCTCACGCTAATGACTACAATTAGTATACAAATGCTTGGTGAAACCCGCATTTCAACGACCTTTCTTTGACACCCCCTTGCACTACCATCCTTGAGGAGCCAGACGGGTCATTACAATGTTCATTGGAATATGAATAGCACTGACTACACATCACAGGGTTAATTTCCAGCGGATTGACTTGGGGTCTACTTTTTGTGCATAATTGCTTGCGTAGTTAATCATCAGAATTTCTCTATGATGCAGCACAACACTTGTGTAATTGTTATAAGTTTGGGGTTACAACTGTGGCTTATTTATGTGTGGTGTTATTCTAAGGAAGTGGTGTGTTTGTGAAGAATCTCAGTCATTCAGGGTATGGTAGACCGCTAAGGTCTAAGGGAGATGTAAAGAAGTTGTCATTTTCTACAAAACAGACAAGGTCTTAGTTCAGTTTTGTGCCCATAATGGGAAACAGCAGCTTTCTGTGGTTTTGGATTGGTTCTTCCTTTGCCATTGTTGAGTTTTTTTCTGTAGAAATAGTTATGTCGTCCTTTTTGCCAACAGGTTGCTGTGGACATGGAGTTTGCTAAGAACATGTACGAACTCCATAAGAGGGTGTCACCCACTGAGGTCATCATTGGATGGTGCGTCAGTCTTTTAATTTGATTCTCAAAGATTATGTATGGCTTAAACATATTTTTACTCACTGCTGTAACGTCCGTTCCCTCAGGTATGCCACAGGCTTTGACATCACAGAACACTCGGTCCTCATTCATGAGTACTACAGCCGCGAGGCCTCCAACCCTATTCACCTGACCATGGACACAGCACTGCAGAGCGGCAAGATGAACATCCGTGCCTACGTCAGGTTGGCTAATCTCTCTCACAGACTGTTCACACAGTCATCTACAAACTGAGATGTTGTTTTAAACATGCATTTGTGTCTCCTACACAGCGCACAGATGGGTGTGCCGGGAAAAACAGTTGGCGTGATGTTCACTCCTCTGACTGTCAAGTATATCTACTATGACACCGAGAGGATAGGTGGTAAGAATGCATAGAATAATTGAAAATGACTGGAAGCAAATCTTTCCAAGTGGATATGTGATCAAGATTTTATTTTTTCTGTTCAGAGGTTAAAAAGATATCATCTTTTGTGCAAAATCAGCTTGTGCATTGCCTATAATGTGTATTTTCAGGCTATTATAATATTTTGTCACTCTGTATGTACTTCATTTGTTTTGTTGTTTTCCAGTGGACCTTCTACAGAGGACACGAGTGACTCCAAGCCGCTCCAAGGGCCTCACTTCTGATCTTTCCCAGGTGGCTGGCTCTGCAGCCAGGGTACAGGACATGCTGGCCACTGTGCTTGCATACATTGAGGATGTGCTGGTGAGTATGAAGAGCAATATTAATAATCAGATGGGATTCGTCTGTTTCAATATGTACACAGTGATAAAGACTTCCAGCTTTATTTTTCTGGGTAATATTCTTACTGTCAGTCCATTGCTCATTCATTTGTGTCGTAACTTAGTATTCATAGAGGCTATAAAGGTAATGTTATTGGATCTGTCTCAGTCTGGCAAAGTGACAGCAGATAACAGTGTGGGACGCTTCCTGACGGATCTGGTCAACAAGGTGCCCACTATCTCAGCCGAGGACTTCGAGAACATGCTCAACTCTAACATCAACGTAAGAGCTTCCCAAAAAAAGCATCTGCATCTCTTTCTAAATAAGCCCCAAACTTTTTCTAATTGCTTTTCATGGTTGTTTTACCTCATTGGATTTATTGCATTTCTTTCAGCCTCCCATTCATTACTCAGTTGCTGAACAGGCCGGTTCTCAGCACATTGGCACACTTGTATCGATTACAGGAAGCATTTAATTAGACATAGGTTCTTATTGATATTTATCTCCTGACTTTTTTGTCTTTGCTTTGTACTTGTCTGGCATGTTAACAATCGAACACAAATCTTTGTTAAGGTCCTGAATTTCTAACCTTATAAAGGCGATGCAGGTTTATTTTGTTCTATTTTGGTGTTGCAGGACCTGTTGATGGTGACCTACCTGTCCAACCTGACCCAAGCACAGATCGCTCTGAATGAGAAGCTGGTGCTGCTCTGAAAGGATTTCATCAAAATTATTCATATTTAATTTTTGTATATTTTTTGGCTGAAATAAAAATATCAAACAGTCTTACAGTGTTCGTCGTGTGTTTCCTAACATCTTGGTAACGTACTTATAAATAATACAATTTTTCCCTTTGGTATATTACAGAAAATATTGTCTAATTGAATAAATGCTTCTGAGCCACATACTGCATTATTGTTAAACATTCAGATTCAGACAGGTACTTGTATTCAGCCAACTTCATACATTTCTCATATACAGTAATGTGTGGTCTATAAAATACCAGTTTTGCACCCTTAACAGTCCAAATCCCAAATATATTAACTCAAAAATCAAATTAACTGATTTTACAGCTGTTTTTCAATAAATTCTCCAGATATAAATTAGCATAAGTAAATCATTGAAGTTTTTAGAGCTGGTCTAGGCACCATATATCAAGCTGCACTCAGAAACTGCTGCTGTGCTGCACAATCACAGGAGCATCCTCAGGGTTTAGTGTCTGATTTACTGCCTTCGTCAGTCTTGTGTGCCGGTTTGATCATCTTCTCCAGAGCAGCGTAGGCCTGCACCGCGCTCTCGTATGCACACTCTCCGGTCGACTTTGCGATGGTCACAGCCTGCTTGGGATAGTAGAGGGAGGTGCTCAGAGTCACCAGGCCTGCTGGGTATACGAGCCGTTTGATCCTGGAGCCCCTGGCAAGAAAGAGCCCCAGGAGCCCGGTGAAGCCTATGACCCCTGCGCGGGGGTAGAAATCCTTAGGAGGGTTCTTCAAGAAGGTGTAGGTGTCATTCCCAACCTGGACGATCCCCTGAATTTGGGGTTTAATTTGGTTAAAGGTGACCTGACAGGAATCCGTATATGGCTTGACTAACTTCCTGAGGGAGGCGACGCTCTGCTCCAGCCGACCTGCTTCGGGTTCCACGCCGGGCTCCGGCTGAGGAGGGCCGGTGTACAGAGACAGGTCGTCCCGGTGTAACGGGACCGCATCCTCCTTCCCTTTCTCTCTGACAGCATAGACGGTGATCGGCAAGAAAGACAAAACACCCGGCATGACACTACATGTCACCTTCAACATGATATCTGAGTGCCATTCATTCACTACGGTGTCTGAGGAGGGACATGACGAAAACGCGAAAGGATATTCACGCCCCCTCAGGTGGCTTTCAGAACGTTTCAGAAAGAGTAAACGTTCGCGTTAAATCGTTTTGTGTCTTTCAATGTATAATATCAAAATAACATGACTGCAATTATTACGCTTCCATGTTCATCATTTTTTTATTTCATTCATTGCTCGAAGGACCTTTTGTCAGTCAGTGACGTCACTAGATTCCATCAAAGCCTTGTCTCCTAGGAAACGGAAAGCGTCAGCTGCAGTCCATACTTTCGACTAGTCTTAGCTACGTTTTACGCAGACGGTCTTTTTTTTTTGATCGATTCCGAAAATTGATATCCAACGGGTGGTATCTGAATTATATTTACCATTTTTTGTGGATACACTAACTTTATTCTACTCCTTATGGAAAATTTTGGAGTATCATCTGTTGAGAGTCTACAGGCTCTGTCTGCTTTGTTATCAAACCAGCAGGATGATGAGGATGATGAAGATTGCTGTGTAAGATTCACTGATTCAATAGTTTACCCAGACTTTAGTTTACCTGGTTTTAAAGGCAAATGTACAAATCTTGGTAATCTTGCAGGTATGTTTTTAGTTTGTTTAGAATAATAAAATAATAAAATGTTTTAATATAAATTAGATTTCATATCTGTATAATTGCTATATAACAATATTATACATTATAATAGTAGTTAATCCCAACAGAATGTGATCCCATATGCACAATTTGGCCCAGGAGACATTGGACCCTCAACCAAAAATGATGAAGAAGGTAATGCTTTTCATGCAGTTAAATCTCTACACTAGGGTGATAAGGCAGAAACATATGTGTCTGAGTGTGTGTGTGAGTGTGTATATATGTTATTCTTTATTTAGTGTCAACTGTCAACATGAAGAACAACAAAGACATCTGGAGTGTGGAAGAAGTGGCTGAGGGCTCCCACTATGATGATGTTGCTGACATGCGACCGCAGCCTGAGTAAGACTACAGACACAAATTAAATGGTCACAATAGTATGCATGGGTTGAAACCTCGAAAAGCTGCCATCTCTCTTTAATATATTTTTTTCATTTCATCGCTGATTGCATTGCCCACTAAATTCCTGAATACTCTTGACATCCTCCTCTTTTAGATTGCCAAAAAAAAGAAGAAGAAAAAACAGTAAGGGTTTAACTCACAGCCTACAAATAATCAACTCTCTCTCTCTTACAGAAAGACTTAGAGGGTCAGAGTTCCCTCTCTAATAAAATCTCTGGCCTCAGCAGACGCTCACATATACCATGCTTATTTCTGTTAATTGTTGTCACCTATTGATTTTGTGTAACATGATGTCAGATAGTTTTGAAAAGATGAAATACTGTACTAACTTTTGTGTATCCCTGCATAAGTGTGTGGCATCCTTTGTGTTTAGGTATGAAATAATCCTGAAGCAGTGTGTGGGGACAGAGGATATGTTCTTGGGCTTAAGCGGAAAGGACCCATCCTCCATGAGCTGTGAAGCCATGCTGGTAAGTTATCGCCCGATGTGTGTTAGACAATACAAAACTAAATGTACGAAACGTGATCATGGACACAATAACACAATGTGAAATTATCAAGAAGAAAAAAATCAAACTCCTGCACAAAGGAGACAAGGCAGAAACCAGACATTTGTTTAGAACATCAGATCAGGGTTACATGATGAGCGTTTACAACTTTGTTTAATTGTTTTTTTTGCCATACAATCACTGAATTTATGGAAGCAACGTTCATATTTAGATAGATTGTCAAACATTACATTTTAAAAGAAAAAGCTAGAGTAATAAAAGTGAAGCGTTTCTATCCTTTTTAAACAGTAATATAGAAAATGTACACAGTCTACAGGATTGACGAGCTGCCTTTTTGTCATTCATAGGTAAAAATCAAACTGCCAGAAACTAAAGCAGCAGATGTGGTCCTTGATATAAGGGAAAGTTTCCTTGATCTACGGACACCAAAATAGTAAGAAATACTGTGAAAATGATGTCTTTCATTTTATACACCTTCAAGATGAGGCAGCATTTCAGACCAAAAGCAATGATTTTCAGACATTTTCTTTTTATCAAAGGCCTATATCATGATCTGAGTTTTCTCTCAACATCCTCGCCTCTCATATAGACACTGTTTTTTATGTTCCATCATCTCTGTAACACGTTTCTCCTCTACTCAGTAAACTGGGCCTTCATCTACCACATCCAACGGACATCCACAGGGGAAAGGCTCAGTTCATCTGTGAGAAGGATGAACTACACGTGACTCTTGTGAAGAAATGCCCTACAGATTTTATTTACAAGTCATAAGAAAGAATTGCAGCAGCTGACAAGGTTTCATAAGAAAACAATAGATCTGCAGTCTGTCTACAGAGGAGAAGACATAGTGTTTATGGATTAAATGAACAGTTTGAGAAATTATTTTTCTGCAGTTTTTTTTATTTTAAAAATGTTAATTTCACATTGCACCCACTGATTCTGTGAGTATTAAGCTACGATTGTTTAATAAATATTGTCTCGTGTGATTATGTTTTAAGTTATGGATGGCAATTTTATTGGTTGAAATAAAAGTTGGATGTTAACACTACATTAAGTTCAAGACTATATTGAAAATTACGTAACAAGATTGAATTTCAATAAAATGACATTTCAATAACAGGTGTATTGGCCCCATTTATCTTATCAGGATGACCCTGTGCCACACCTCCGCGCAGCGTCACCGCAGCAGCGGCAGCGGTAGCGGCAGCGGCAGCGGCAGCAGTAGCGGCAGCGGCAGCGGTAGCGGAAGCGGCAGCGGTAACGATAGCGGCAGCGGTAGCGGCAGCGGAAGCGGCAGCGGTAGCGGAAGCGGCAGCGGTAACGATAGCGGCAGCGGTAACGGCGGCGCAGTCATGTGACTCCTGCATTTCCGACACAACAATACAACATCGTATTGGTCTGCATTCACGCTACCACTCTCCCCCTCACGCCTCGCACTCGGTATGGCGGACGGAGAGAGGTCCCCGTTACTGTCAGATTTGGGAGATGGGGCTCTCGGCAGCGGCAACGGTGGGGTGTCTCCCGGCGCAGCACCATATGGCGTACCGAACAAACCACAGAGTAAGTCTCCACGGTGCTCCGTCCTCCACCCGAAGCTAGCATAGCGCACCTGAACCCCGTTGACTGAGTGTTGTGGTTAGCTTGCTAGCACAGCTGTGACAGTGACAAAGGGTGAATGCGTTTGTTCGCTTTGTACCGTGAGCTTCGTGAGCGTTACCTTCTGGTTATCTTAAGGGAATTAAATTTGCTATTTCCCAAGCATGACGTGAAGCTAAGACCGACAGGAAGCGGCGATACGCCTGCTGGATAACGTAGCATCAGTTGTTTCGCTGGTAGCTAAGCTAGCAGCGCTTAGCACCGGCGAGCCTCCATTTAAAGCTACAGGATTTCAGCTCAACAATATCATCACTCCTTTATGTTTTATTTACGCTTAGTCACACATAATGTCACACGTATCCTGTAGCTGAATGATGCCCACTGCTCGAAAATAAGGTAATAAAACTGTTTATTCAGCTAGCATCCGAGGGCACCTGATTGGATTGACAGTTGACGAAGCAATTATGGAGGCTGCTTCTGGGTAGAGCTGCGGCCGATGCTCCCATGATTTTCTCCCACATTCACTTCTCAACAGTCATTTAACCTGCCTGCTAAAACAGTGTCTAACAGATTGTGCGGTATGTTGCATCAGAGCTTTTGAGGAAGTTTTTATTTACTCATTGTTCATCTGTATCGCTCACAAATACTGTTAGTTGTTACCAACCCCATCCACATTCCAGGAGTGTTTTTGTCTAAAGCTCCTTTCAGTTGAACTCAAGACCAAAATCTTATTATATTGTTAATCGTAACATAAGAGGGCACTTGTCAGTGGAATTAAGCCTTACTTTCAGTCCATTTTTAAGGAACGATTCTTGTGACTATGACGCCTCGACAATCCATTGATTTGCCACTTTTTTTGCTGGTTTCAAATGTATTTTTCTGTATCTCTGCAGGTTTCCCTCCTTTTCCAAGCCCTACACAACCATCAGTACTCTTAGGGGAGGACCCACCACCTTACTCTCCTCTCACCTCCCCGGAGAGCGGCAGTGCCCCTGTTATTAGCTGCAGGGTGTGCCAAAGCCTTATCTCTGTGGAGGGGAAGATCCACCAACATGTGGTGAAGTGTGGAGTTTGCAATGAAGCAACGGTAGGATTCTGAAATTAAGAAATCAAGATAGATCTCTGTGATTAATAAAGCCAACTGATTGAAGATGTTTCAGCTCTCATCCAAGAAACTTCTCCAGTTCAGTTCTTCTGTTCAAAACTGAAGAGGCCTCTTCGATGAGAGGTGAAGCATCTTCAGTCTTTTCCTACAAATCCAGTAGGTTTTACTCAACACAGAGTATTACCATTTGTAACACTGGCAGTCTTATATACAGTATATTGTGTGGAGTTACTTCACAAGATTTTGTCCAATGGCTGTTCAAAAAATGTATTTTAAAATGCAGCACTTTGGCTCTGATGCCTGTGGCTCTCAAACTGACTGATCTCATGGGGGGGGGGGGGGGGGGGGGACGACAAAATGGAAATGCAGAAGTATAAATAATAATAATAAATAAATAAATTTGCATACTTGAGTAAACGGTTACTTTCTATTGGTTATTCTTAATGTTGACTCTAAGATTAAATTTTGACAGCCTATATGAATTGGCTTCAAATAAGTTATTGGACTGCTTTGTTACAGTGTAATAGCTAATCAGTATGAGTCTTAAAGAAAACCCTGTTGTTCAGTCCCTTATTTTTGTACAGAAACACCTTGTTCACCTCCTGGTCTTTTAGTTTTCTGGACATCGCACTTCTTGTTTATATGTCAACGTTTTTGTCGGTATGTCTTTAAGGTTGTAGAGTTATTGGAAAAAATCAGACAACTGAAAAGCGATGAAAAAAATACTACTCAGTTTGACAGGTATTGTACTGTAATTGAGATGCCAGTGTTCATATGGTATGTCTGCTGCTATTATATTTTTTCTGTAATTATGAGAGGTGTAATGAATCCACAAATGCGTGATTTATGTCATGCATTTCTGCCTCCTGGTGGTTACACTGTATCAACTAGATGGGATAAATACACTTCTGGATCATTTTAATGAAATCACAAAGTTCATGGTTGGGAAACCCTTTGGTGGATGTTTAGAATCTATAACAACCCGTGGCTCTGAAATGTATCCGTTCAACATGGTCACACAACATCTGGTGGAAGCAGAAGGAATTTGAATTAATACATCCAAAACTGCAGGTGGTGTAGTTGGTACCTACCTTTACAGTGGTAACTGGACTGTTAAAAACTATCACTATCACTACAAACAGACAAAAAACACAAGCATTTAGTAGGAGATGGTGCAGGAGTGTTTTGACAAACTGAAGCTATAGAAGTGTACTATGCACTACTACAGTAGCTATGCAAATTAGCAAAGAGATGGAACTGAAAGCATGGTGTGTGCCAGATGTACTCAATGTCAATACAAAAGGTGTACAATGGAAGGAACATGTAGATGAAGGAAAAGAAGCCATGGGTGTGGGTGTACAGTTCGTCTGGACGAACCTTATGAAACATGTATGATGAGGTTGTATGTAGACCGAAACAAGGCTGGAAATACAAACATGAATCATTGACATTACAGAGGGAAGTTGAATAATTCAAAATGAGTGTTTTCACAAATCCAAAAATTTGTATGAGAAGGTTGATGGAGAAAATAGAGAAATGAACATGTTATAAACTCACAATTTCTTCCAACTGAGCTTTGATTTGACAATTTTGGTTCTGATAGAAGCAAAGTAGTTACACGGTTAAAAATAAAGAAAAGTAGCTTTATTTACCTTTGATTAATAGATTAGTGTAAAAATAAGGGCGAAATAATGGAAACACCTGTCAGTATGAGACAATATAATTCCGCTGCAGCTTACTCCCCTCATTATGTGTAGTATTTTCCCACAACACGGCAGATACAAACACGTGTCCCCCAGCTGCTGTAAGTGAAATTGATAACAATGCTGGAAACTCACGGGGCTCCATCTGATCTGGTTAGACCGAGGTAAATGATGCAGTGGAGAGAATGATCAGCAGGACTGATAGCAGGGTTTGTATGGAGCCCTGAGGAAGGTGTGTGATTTGCAGAGTTGTAAACACAGATGAAAGTTTCTACTCTCTGTGTGAGCTCATGCACACCATGAAAACTGATTTCTGCTCGTAGAGTTCTGTGATATAATGAGATGATACAAAGTGAGCTGCAGCAACAACACATTTCTGGTCATTTGGAGCATTATCCTACATAACAATATAATTGGATGATGGGACATAAATCCAGTCACATTTGGGGAAGATACGTTTGAAAGTATGGCTTTACAAGCTACCAATTATCTCTCAATAGGAGCTGTTTTATAGAGAAACAACAGCAGGGAAGCCCTAAGTTCAAAATATTTTGGAGGTGCAGAAAATGTTAGTTTTTGTTTTGGTATAATCCATCTACTAGAATACTACTACTCAAAAACTACGAAAAATTTTAATAGTAGAAATATTTACAAATACTGTAAAGTAAAAACCCACGTAGAAATACCAAAACTGTCACATGGACTTCAGCCTGCCAATTATTTATGTTTGTACATACAGTATATCATTACTGAATCTAACAGTAGAGCCACGTGGTATCTAAACAGAACAGAACTCATGAAATATTACAAAATTCTAGTAAAATTGGCAGTTTTAACGTAATTTAAACAGTGTGTGAACGGTTAAGGATGCTGAAATGCTCACGTTATGATGGATCTTTTGACTCAACTCTGGCAGTTGTATGGCTACTTCCTCACACACTGCGTGATCATTCTCATCCATCCAAAGTAAACAGTTTCTCATCCCTTCTTCTTTCTAATTCTAATGTCATCTCATATTTGTGCGGTGTGTCTCCCTCGGCAGCCTATTAAGAATGCCCCAGCAGGGAAGAAGTACGTTCGCTGCCCCTGCAACTGTCTGCTCATCTGCAAAGTCACATCCCAGAGGATCGCCTGTCCTCGGCCTTATTGGTAAGAGCTTGTTTCCTTGTGTGTGTGCGTGGTGTGTGTGAACACCACTGTGTCTGCGTGTGAGAAGCAAGTGAAGCAGAGGGAAGGTGCAGCAGTGCTGAGCTCCCAGCAACGTTACCATGCAGGTTACACGCTGGGTCGGATAAAGAAATAAAAATAATTCAAACAGCTGTTTTATGTGTTTCACTTCAGCACATTATCTACAAGGTTAATGGGAAATATCCAGTGCGTAACGTACCGCAGATTGGATCAGATTTCATCTATGATGGGGAATATGTTTCAAAAATTATGCAGAGTGTCTTACTGTGGTTAAGCATAATGAGCAAAAATCGCAATCCATCTCTCTGCAAATTTAATCACAGGTCTACATTTTAATTTTTTTTCTCTGCTTTAAACGTCCTGATCGGCCAGGGTTTACAATGATACTTAAGTCTGCTCACGTTGCTGTTTCCTTCAGCTCTTCCTGCCTTGGGACTCTTCCAGAGTTACCTGCATGCACACAGCCTGTCCCACCCCTCTGGTGTGTTGTTCTCTCCTGTGTTTTTGTTATTGGATTACTTTGTCCCTATACTTTTTATAAAGTTATCCAATGACTTTAGGATTTAGTATCATGCTGATTCCATTTTCACAACAGGTGATTAGGGAATTCAGAATTAAAAATGTTATCTTTGTTTTATTCATTATTCATAATTAGCTAAGTGCATGAACTACATTAAACACAGACTGAGAAGCACCAGTTTAACACAGATTGTATGCAAATGTGGGCACTTCTAGCATTCCAGTGAGGTTGGGAGTGCCTGTTATGGAGGAGGGTTGTTATTGCTGACTACACTATCAAACCAGTTCCACAGCATTGACTAAACAGAGTGAAGCAGATGGGCCCAGGTTAAAGCTTCTCCTTGGCTCCAGAGAGGAGCAGTGGGCGAGCGAGCTAGACGGTGAACAAAGAGAGGCAGCCTCTTTCTTGACAAGAAAGTAGCAAATTAGGGATATTAAAACTTACTTTTACAAGTTTACATTCCAAAGCGTAAGTAAATTTAAATGCCAACAATGCAAAAATTATATTTTTAGAGAATTAAAATACTTTTAGAAATGCCTCTAGATATATTGTGGTTGAATTTGAGGCATTCAAAGAAGAGAATGTACTGCATTTTACACTTTTATTTCCCCTCCTAGTTGATATTATAATATCAAACAGCAGAGTGAGCGATTTATGTGACAGTTATTTTCCAAAGTGACAAGGACATATTAGTGGATTGCTGAAAGTGTAAATATAGTTTTTGAAAGGAAATTTAAAATGCTTTCTGTCTGGAAATTAACTCAGCAGTCAGAGACTTTGTGCAAGTTAACCACACGCCAATATTTAACAGAAAAACAAACTAAAACACAAAGCTGATGTCAGTCACTGAACGTGTTCAGCTTTGGCAGCTCATCTGAACCTGCTGCTGCATTCTAATATAATTGGTGAGACAGATGAGACGCCTTGTTTATGCCTGAAGCATAAAATGTGCAAGAAACATTTTTAGACATCTTTTTTTGATTTTGATTTGCGGGTACGTAATTTTCTGCTGTTATGTAAATGTGTAAAAATTTAAGCAGCACAAAATCTCTTGTCCTAAATATCATAAATGCATAATACACCTGTCAGCTGCAGTGAAAATAATAAGACAAGACTGGCAGCAAATTAAGAGTTCTCAGTTCAGATATTTAGCAGTTTGTCATGAATTCCTCAAGGCATCCGCATTAATAGATAAATAGATATACTGATCCCAAGCTGGGACATTTGCAGATGTGTATATATACCTGTAATTGTTTTTTTCTTTTAAAAAAATGACACATCGTAACATCTTTAAAAATGCTTTAGGACTCGACCGTTAGCCGGTCTTTCTTGCCATAACTTTAGCATCACAACAAACTTTGGTTTGATCGCAGTTGGACTGTTATTCATGTCTGTTGCCAAAGGTTTATATATACAGTATTTCTCTCTGTAATCCTCTGATTTGTGTTCAGAGTGCCATGTTGGACAGGGCAGTCCATGATCACCATTGTTTGTGTTGTGATGTTCACAGCAGTGTGTTTCAAAGCTACTCTAAGTGCAGTAAATAACTATAGGGAACAAAACGACATCCCTCTTTTCTACTCAAAACCATCATGCTGACTAAAGTAGCCACATCTCAGTGCTGCTGATTTCTTGTGAAGTTGACAGCAGCGAGTCATTGTGAGCTGCTGCTGATCTCAGAATGAGATGCCTGCTAAGATCAGTTATTATCAGCTTTTATTTAAGGATAATACAGAAAGCTGTCATTGTTTTCCAGTATGACCCAGACCTTCTTCTCTTTCTAGTAAGAGGATAATTAACTTGGGTCCAGTTCATCCCGGTCCAGCCAGTCCTGATCCCCAACCAGCTGGAGCCCGAGTCTCCTGCGGACACTGCAGCAACACTTTCCTGGTATTTAAAATAAGTCTGTGTTTCCTGTCTCTTTCTCTCTTTCTCACTCTCTTCTTCTTTTTCTCCATCCTGCAAATGGAACGCAACATTTTATTCATTCATTAAAAAATCAAACTAGTCTTCCATTTTTGATTTCTTAAGATCAAAAATAAGAATTTGCCTCACTTTTCTGGAATTGGTACATTTTATATAAAAATCCATAAATGAATTAATCTTATTGTTCTGTCTGACAGTTGCAAAGAATTCTAAAATCAAAGCAATATCTGTACAGATTTTGCACATCAGTCATCTGCACCTCTCTGATGATAAATGTCTGAAACAGACAAGGATGGAAGCACAGAGATAACCTGCAGGGTTTTCCTGACTGTTGCACCCCTGCATTTGCCACCAGGGCAGGTGTTGGAGACATCCCTCTACCACTTCCTTCATCTGCCCAGAGATCTTGTTTAGTCCCATTTTATGGGTCGTGCTGAGGCTATTGATGGATGGCTTCCACCCTGCATTTCCACTGCAGAAAGAATCACTGAATTCCTTGCTCTTCATCATGGAAGCTGCCTCGGTGCCTTCCGTTCAAGGTACAGTGAGTTCAGCCATGGCCACTGGCCTGCCAAGAGTCCACCACAGGATAATATCTGGCCAGAGTGGAAGTGAATTTAAGTTTCTGGCCCAAATCCACCCTCATGATCCACTTTCGACAAAGTAAAACGGGAAACCCACTCCCTCCCTCTGGTATAAGCATCAGATACTTGCCAAATGAAAATGAGTCTGCAGCTGGGATGGATTCGCCCACAACACCTTTGCCAGCTTCTGCAGGACTCCATCATGGTGCCATTGACCTTTTGTCAGGCTAATTTGTATCCTGTTAGAATCTACTGCAGGCTTGGTTTCTGGGCACTGCTTCTGTAGCAGCTCAGATCTCTGCCTTATCACGTGTTGAGGTGTTTCTGACTAGGTAGGACAGCATATGTGGACCTAATCAGGAAGCACAACCTCCACCACAATATGGTCCTGTTGGTGGTAGCTTCCCAGTTTGAATGCCTCCCTTGCCACCATAATTGAATTGAAACATCTCTAAGGTTATTCATTAATCCATCCAGTCTTTTAGATGTGATGATCATGACTGCCTCGTCTTCAACCGCTTATGTCTTGGCAAACCTGGCACCTATTCCTGCTGGTTATGGGCGAAAGGCGGGGTACATCCCAAAAAAGATGCCAGCTCATCGCGAGGCCATGTGAATGACAAATAACTTAGCACGCACACTTACACCTACAGACCATTTCGTGTGATCAGTTCACCTAAACTGCATGTTTTTGAATCTGAGAGGAAACTGATAACATAGAAACTCCATGCAGAAAGTAATCAAACCCACAACCTTCTTGCTGAGAGGCTCCAACACTAACCACCGTGTCACCGTGCTGCCTGCTATTAATATGCAAATAAACTGAATAACAAATAGCTCTTTCCTTTTGGGGATTTCTGTTTATCTTTTATCATCTGTGACAGAAATATCTTGTCAAGACTATCGTTCGGCTGGTGAGGTGTCTGAGAACACTGTTGTAGCACAACCAGAGAGATAAATTAGATGATGTAGATCAATAACCCTATGAACTCTCTGCTGATGTATATTCACACCATTTTGTGCTAAAGAGGAAATGAATGTTTTAACTTGCTGCGTTTGAACATTAAGTGTGACAGGTAAGATGTGGTTAGAGACGTGAGGGTAGCAGTCGGAGAAGGAGAAGAATAGAGTTATTAGTAGAGGTTAGATCGATGGTTCCAGGTATTTAGTATTCAGTCAGACCTTTCCACCTGTTAAAATACGGAGTGCAGAATGAAAAAGCTAAGCTGTGCCTTGGGTGGCTTTGCAGCGATCTCAGATCTTCTGATAGTGTTCCCTGCTTTCCATGCAGTGTTTATTTCACAGCAAGAAGAATGAACATCACACACAATGCATTCTTTAGTGTAGGGTTCGCAAATGGGTCGTATTCTAGCGTTAGAGACAGATTGAATGTCTACAAAGAAAGAAAGAATAATCTTCTTTGAAAGAAGATTATTTTTCTTTTTCCTTTTTATTGATGACGTGCAGCAGTTGCTTGTGGTAATTTTTTCTGAAACCAGGTCGGCAACCCAAATAGTGCTTTTCTCAATTTTGCTTTATTAACAAGTTAAATATATCAGTGAAAATTATTGTTAAAAAAAACAAGCATTTTGAACTCCCCCAACATCCACCATGAACACTTTTTGAGAATATTTCTTGTTTTACAGATTTTAAATACAATTCATGAATTTACCAGTTGTTTTAATTTAACATGTACAGCAATTTGAAAAAGTTATGACATTTCATTAAATAATCACCTCTTTATTAAGAAATGTTCACATATCAATGTCTGATCTTGTTTATATTTATTTATGGAAAAGAAATTGATTTAATAGCCAACAAACAACAAAAATTAACATTGTTTTACTCGTCAAAAAAATCCGTATTTTTCCAGAAATTAATAAATACAAGATTGAACATCGAATTGTGAACATTTCCTAACAAAGAGCTGATTATTTAATGGCCTGTCCTGACTTTGCCACAACTTTGTATTTGATACCGACACCCAGTAAGTCAAACAGCCCTCAGGATGCAAGGTCCTTCACATTTCATTTAGTAATCATCCAAATATCTTGGGTCACCCGTATAAAAAATTAGGGGCTGGAAAAAATGCTTCAAATAGATTTCTAATTCCAAACGCAGACACGTAATAACTGAGCATCGAAGGACTTTGCACCTTTAACACCTTTGCATAGCTTTTCTGTTTCTATACTTATTCATCTTGTTTTACCAGGATATTTTTATCTGTGTACTGTAGATGCTTTATAATGAGCGTTGTCAGAAATAACAGTTTACCTATTTAAATCACTGAGAACGGTTTGACGATCAGCAGTATTACTGGTATATTGCAGCAGAGATCAGTCAGAGTGGATGTATCACTGACACTTCACTGTTTTGTTTGTGGCTAAAACTGATGATTCATCATGTTGTTCTTCAGTATAAACTCACTTTCTGCTCTTTTTTAATTCCAGTGGACAGAGTTCACAGACAGGACGCTGGCCAGGTGCCCACACTGCAGGAAAGTGTAAGTAGGGATGAGCAATTCATCCATTACATCACCCCATTGTCACTGAACACAGAGTAGATTTACATCCTCTGGCATCTGGACGACGCTTCAACTTGGCGAAACCTGCAAACACTAAGCAAGCAGAAAATTCAGGGTCTTTCTCAAGGACAGTGTGCTCACAGTTTTCTTGCATAAATGACATTTTTGGACTGAGTGACTTGGACTTATCAGCTAATGAGACGCCAGTCTAAAGAGTTAAATCGAGTACAGGTATAGATGTCACTACAGTTTGTTTCTGGCATTACATTCATGTTCCTGAACTCAGCAACAGGTTGTCTCAGTTCTTGCTTTGCAGTATTTAATCTCACGAACTGATCAAAAGCGCTGCACTGGTTGTATTTTATGCACTACAGAAGTTTAATATCAAACGCGGCTCTTTGAACCTGGACATGTGCACATGTTTTTACCAGTTGTATCGCCGTCATCCTTCATGTTTTTATTTCAGCTGCACCATCCCAGCTGGGATGGATGCATCCCCAAGTACACAAATTACAATTACTGCTCCTCCTTTTTTAGCTTTTTGAAGTAGCCAAATTAATTTTAATTCCTCATCCCTGTTGTTTTACAAGACATTTGGGGTAGTGGTTAAATGGTTTCATTCCATTTGGCTGCTTCATCTCCAGGCTCCTGGTGTTGCTGCTCTTTGACGTTCATCCCATGGGGAACATGTCATCGTGTTCTTCAGGGAATGTGAAAGAATGATTTCCTCTAATATTAGAAATCCTGCTGCGATAGATAGAAACTCCTGCCTTCAAAGAGATTTGTTATGACGTACTTTAATGCCTTCAGAATATCCATTTTTAATCTCCTCCTCTGCTCGTCTTGCAGCTCTTCCATTGGTCAGAGGTATCCCCGGAGGCGGAGCTTGTGGTGTTTTCTACTCTGCTTGCTATTCAGCATCTCCACTGCCGGGCTGATGGTGAGAGGATCCAATAGATGTCAGTCTAACGTCCAAGAGATATATAGTAGATGTTCATGAGTAATGAGAGTCAGCAAAATGTGTCTCATTTTGTCCAACTTTGTCCTTTTCTGTTTGTAATGTGCAAAACTTCATGATTTAAGTCTTTTGTGTGTCTTTTGTGTGTCTTGTGTGTGTATGCTGACTAACACACACATATATATATATATATGCATGTACAAAACTGGAGAGGAAAACATAATTTCCCCATTGTGTGGACAATTAAAGGTGGATTATTATTATTATTTTCTTTTGTTAATCCATTCTTAACATGGAAGGTAAGCTGCTCTCCACACCACATGTGTCAGGTCTCTATTTGGCAGTAAGATACAGCACAATAGAGGCTTTTTATTGGTAAGCTGGATAGCAGAGTACCGGTACTTCAGGTTTTGAGCATCTTCTTGCTCTTTATTTTACTGTTAAAATGTATATCTAGAGAACAATCCTAAACTTTTTTCTCTGCTTTTAGTTATTCCTTGGTTTTTAGATTTTAATATTAGGGTATATAAGTGGAATGATGTCCTGATAGTTTAAAGACATTTAGTAGAAAGTAAGAGGAGTGGAGTGTTCCAGAAATATACATGTCTAAGTAAATAGAGCTGGGTAGTGAAGACATTCTCCTTCCTAAACAGCAGAGGGCGCAAGATGAGCATGAAGCAGCAGCCAGCTGCAAAGACATGTGGAAAACATGATGTGTGTGTGCTCAGTAGTGTGAAAAAATAAGTGATGCGCAGAATAATAAATATGCTGATAACTACTTAACACCAGTGTCGTGGTTATAAATGTCACAATAGATCAAGCTGGTGCTACAAAAAGCTTGCATTAATTGTGGAATTGGTCCAACAAGTTTGGACAGTTCAATCCATAAAATCTGTCAATAAACTTTATTGGCAACAAGCCCAAACGCAAATCATAGATCAAACTTCATCTCCAGACTGGATTTAATTGGGGAGTAAGGAAGCGGGGGTTTCACAGTACTTGAAGGTAGTTAAGTGGATTGATCACCATTTCACCTGCAACGTTCTGGAGCACCGGTGTGTTGCCAAGGCATTAACAGCAGAAGAGGATGGAAATTTAAAGCTGAGAAATAAGCACCAGTTTCTATTCCTCAGAGTGCGCCGGCTTTTTCTGACATAGAAACATCTTATCGGGATGTCTCCTAGTGAACACGCTCAGTGGTCTCAGCATTACCCATCATTCACCTCGTGTCTGAATAGGAATAACACTTGATTTTTTATGCCGCGACCCCGTCGACCGCTGTGGTCAGAGGCATAACGGTTTCAAGTCACACGTCCGACTGCCTTTTCCATCTTTATCCCCCCGACATCTCAGAAACGCTAGCGGGGAGTTCCTTAAAAGCAGTGATGAACTGATTATGATTTGTTGGTCAAACTTCACCTTCACCTCAGAAAATGTGCTGTCGCTCATAATTCATACAGTTTATAAAGGGGTCAGTTTCAAAAGTTCTCTTCTTATGGCATAACTGAGGAACAGAGGGGTAGATTGTGAACATATTTCAGTCTGATTGTGAACGGGCATCGCCAATCATGAGCGTTCACCTTGACAATGAGCTCTAATGCGCTGCCAAGATGTTTACGAAAGCATCTTCTAGACTTCGTACTTCATTCGTTGCGCCAGCGTCTTTATTTGATCGGAGCTCATTTGCTTTTGCTGACATTGAGCATTTCAGCGTGTGATGAAGCTCGCGCGGCTCTGAAAACGATCTCTTAGTAAATACAGTTAGCTTCTTACTTAAAAACATTCTATGGGAGTTAATTTCAACAAAATCACATGCTTTTATTTGAACCGTTTTGTATTTTAACTACATACATAAGCCTGGACAGAAATGGATATAAATTCTAACCCGACTGATGTGTAGAGGAATACAGTCACCAGCCAGTGAGTCAAGTTATACCCACATTGGCTTTGCTCCACTATTGTGACTTTGAACCAGGATTTCGTATTTCCATATTCTCTGAAAATTCCTGTGGGTTCTCTCAAAGTCACTTTTACCATCTTCATTAAAGTTTCTTCTGCATAGCTGCACACTTCATACTTTATGCGAGAGCTATTTCCTTTTCCTACCCCTCTTATCTTTGTTGGTACTGAATTTCCGCTCTCCAAGAAGGTTTTTTTTTTAATTTCAAACAATCAGTTTCAGCATGACTTGATCAGGCTTGAGTAGGTGGATTAATAAATAGCTATGGACACCTGAAGTACACTTCAGATTTTCATCTGCTTTGCATGAAAATGTCTCGCAGGAGAGTCTGATCTTCCAAATATCATTTTTTTCACGCTTTTATTTATCTTCAAAGATCACTGAATACGTTAGTAATGTTATGTAAGAGCATAAATGCATCACATAGAACATTTTCGGGCCTAATTGCATTTTTATCTCACAACTTTAGTCTGGAGATGGCTCGTTATAATCACCACGAGACACTCAAACGATTCTCTGAATCTATATAAAAAGGCCATTTGAGCAGCATTTGACTTTCTCAACCCCTCCTCTGTATCTTCAGGCGGGGACGTGGGTGAAGGCCCAGACCTACCAGGGGATCTACGCCTCATGGGCCGTGCTGCTGCTCCTGGTTCTCGTCACCCTCGCCCGGGCGTTCTACTGGGCCTGCATGAGGGTCAGTCAGCCCCTCCAGAACTTCACATAGAGCTGTCTGTTCCAACACCGCCGCGACTTCTTCCTGATCCGTCAGTCAGGAGGAAAGATGGCTTTAAAGAATAAAACCACCAAAAGCAGAATATTTATTTAAATCCAGCCCCCCCCCCCCCTTCTTGTCCCTTCCCTTTTAGTCAAATGTGTTTCTAAAACTGGATGGCAGACTGCGATTGCTCTATATGTATTGGTTATTATGATGATGCTTATAGCCTAATGTACTGTTTATCTGTTCTAATCTTATGGCCAGTGTGGGGTTCATTTGAGCATTACAACATTTTTTTTTCCATTCTCTTTCCTGCTGCGACGTTTCTAACATTGAGTTTAGACTGTGACACATCTGCACTCCGTCAAAGTTTAAGACGAAGGTTTTTGAAGTTGAGTCTTAGACGTGAATAGCGTAGGGGACGCTCGTCCTTCTGTTCTTATTTCACATTACGTTTAGTGACGTAGATTTTTTTTTTTTTTAACTTGGAGATTATTTTGTTAAAACATCGATGAAGTCAGATAAAGTTATCATGTCAATACCGGTAAATGATTGGCTCGGGGGGGGAGGGGGGGCGGACATCAACCTCCTTTTGCAAAATCAAAAGATCAAGTAGGTGTTGAAATGTCTGAAAATTTGAATTCAACAGCGTACGAAGATAGAGCTATGATGTTTCTGAACTCCATGTTTATGCTGAATTATCCCCTGGGACTGACTTTGATCCAAAGCAGCGTGAAAGCCTTAAAATGAGATGTGATAGAAGGATTCAACACACACACACTCACACACACACACACACACACACACACACACACGTATATATATGGCCATACCGGCACACAACAAAAGCAAGAAGCTCTTTAGAGTTTGAACAGCTCAGAATCCCGTTTGTCAAAGGAATCCCAGCCTCTCTCTTCAAAGACACCCCAAAACAGATTTTCTCCATACTGTTGTCCTTTTTTTTTTTTTTTTCCCAGGGAAGAAAAAGCGGCATGCATGGAGGTGGGTCTGTTTCTATCTGGTCTCATAAGAGTGTAATGACAGCCACAGCCTTTGGTCTGACATCCCAACCGTGTTAATAGTTTTACTTTGTTAAACCCTAAATCTTTTTAGATTATTTTCTATCAAACTTATTCTATTACACACATCTCTGACCGAAATTTGCTCTGCTTTCAAGAAAACTTGAAGCCACTGGCTATTTATTGATCTCTCCATATCTATTCAATAACATCTGGCTTTCACCTTCAGTGGCAATGCCATTCTAATTGTCATTCAGTAGTGGGCACAGATTTTCATCCACTGCTGCTCTGCTTGGCTCGAACACTTCGGTGGAGATGACGGTAATGGTTGCCCTTTTTCTGGCTCGCTGCTCTGACACTTGTTGAATTTGAGGACCGTGGCACCGTGGCATGTAAATGCTTTTCCATCCAGGAAGTGTTTAACATCGGTCCGCTGGTGTCGAGTTGGGGGGGGGGTTGTGTTATGGAACTGATTCTAACCAGTTTTCATTCCGGCTTCTGAAATTCTAGAATGGACAGTAATATTTAAATATTCGGAAACTTAATTCACCAGAGCTCAAAATGACATTTTTCGTCTGTTTATTAAATTTGGAGCCAATAATGGTGAAAATGTGTCCAATTGAAGAGGGAGGCGGGCCTTGAGCTTTTCTGATTGGTTGACTCCACAGGCCTCAGGTCCAGTGGAATATTAATGACGTGTCAGTAACAAACACACACACACTACACTTTACTATACATTCTCTCTTTATTGTAAGTCCCACAATGACCCTGTCTGTGTTTCCGAATGTGGTCCACATTCTTTTGTTATAAATACGTAGTGTATTTTTTTTGTTTTGATTGTAAATATATTTGTTGTGTGTGTACAATGGAAGTGACTAAGCGAATTATGTTGCACTCAGAGCTTAACACTACTGCTGTGATCGCTGCAGATGTTCTTGTTGTTTTTAAAAACTATTTTTGCAAGTCTTTACCTGTTACATATTTAAATGAGTTGATGAACTACTAACTGAATTCGCCTCCCGACATGTCCAAAACTGTCACAAACACATCATATAAAAGACATTTATATCACACACGCGCGCACACACACACACACACACACACACACACTCAGCACCTTATACAGTAGTGACAACCAGTACATATGATAAGATGATACGAAGTTACCTTGACTGACCCGAGGACAGTTCCTGTGGTGTCTTGTAATTAAACATGCAGCAAAAAATGGAATTCATCATATTCATTGTGGAAATTGTAATAAATGAGAGATTCTCGCTTGACTCAACTGAAAGACGTGAGTTTTCCTTTTCGAAATCAAGACATCGATCTGTCAGTTTCAAGATCTGGTCAGTGTGTTTAAGAAAAAAAGAAATTTGAACACAAATTAAGATTAAAATGACATCACTTGTTCAATAACCCTTTTTTAAAAAAAAAAAATTTAATTTGCAGAGGGTGATCATGTGTTATCCATGACCTTAAAATATATCAATCATGTTAATGCCAATAATCAACTACTGTACCTGGCCGATGCTCTTTTCAGAGTTTGTTTACACACAAATAAAGACATGATGATGTACAAATCAACAAAGCGTATTTATTTACCATCTTACAGGATGTGACGACCACATGAACATCAGGTAATTTCACTTCCTTATATTTTATTTATCTAGAAAAAGAGCTGGATGCATTCCTTCAAACCAAAGTAGAGGTAACATTAAATATTAATGTTACAAATCTTGTGATTCTGTGATGTAGCATTTAGAGGTAAACCAGCCTGACAAAGATCTCCAAGGTCAAACGGTTACATCATAAATATTTTGGCAACCAGCAATATTTGCAGTGAGCTTGTCTTTTTTATTTACTGGGTCTTTCACCTGAGCCTTATTGTGTTGGAATAAATACATGAGTCTGTCCTACAAAACCAAAGTGCAGTATCTGCAATTAAAAACATTTTTTTCAATGTTTCTTTCAGCAAGTATAACCATCCAAAATAGTAAATAATAAATAAATGAAACCCTCAGTATCGCCAGGAAATGTGTCAGTTGACCAACTTCTATTTCACCCAGTTGCCTCAGAGTTAAGTGCCCCTGGCTTGCAGTCATTGATAAATGCTAGTACAGTATATACCATCTATTTACAAACCCAGTAAAGCCCGTCCTTTTCCCTTGAATGGTTTCCAGATATAAGTAATTTTTTTGGACTGGAAGCAGAGGCTTTTGGGGTAGATTTACAGATGTTAAAACCGTCATCCGCTCTCTAAAATGAGGCAATTCCATAAATAAAACTGACATCAAACGACTTTCTCCATCAATTTTAAATAGATTTTTAAAGCAAGAAAGAAGCGGGTTGATAATGTTTTCTTTTTATTGCAATCCTCTAGAGTCCTGCTGGTTTGAGGGTACAGTTCTTACTTACTGCTGTTCTTTCAATTCTTGTTAATTTTCATACTTTTTTTGCTCCATCTTCCTGATATTACAGCTGTATCTATCACTATCTGTATTATGATTTGCCAACCACCTCTGTATCTGGTTAGTTAATGTCAGTGGGTCTGCAAACCTGCACCACGCGCCCAAGGGTGGGGATTTTAGCGGTAATGAATTTTTCTCCTTTGATGCTCCTGCAATATTCCTTACATTAAAAAGTCCTCCTCTGATTGCAGGTTCATTTAAAATCCAATAAAGTGAGTTAAAATCTTGTGGTCTTTTCTTTGATAACCCCCCCCCCCCCAGATTCTAAAAACACTCTGATAATAAAACTGGAATATCTTTCATGATTCATATTTTTCTTCTATGGCTGATTTCAAACTGTTTTCATTTTCCCTTTCAGAGCCGATTGTCTCTGTTTGTGTCTTACTTGTTTCTTTGCTACTTTTTGTTTCTGTGCTTTTCCTTTTTGAAGCTGTTTTTAATATTTCCTCCTCCATTATCTCCTCTTCATCCTCCTCCAGAACAGCTACCATCCTGGCAGCAGTCTCTCTGGTGGAGTTAGGGATCATCAGAACCTGTATCATGAAAGACACAACATGCTTTTACAGCCAAGTGGGATTGTTTTATTAGGAGACAGGAGTACAGTCCAGATGATCACCTTCTTCTCACCTTCTCCACACTATCCAGGAGGGGGAAAAAGGACTGCATGTTCTTGTTTGGAGCTTGACTGTAGTGTTATTTAAAAGTCGAATAAAAACGGGAACCTTTTTATTTCAGGGAGCATTTTAAAGACATTGAGACACCTTTCAGAAACCACAGCTCCTTGGAGAGCAGCATGAAACAGGGATGCTGAGATGCCAGAGAGTGTAAGAAAAGGAGATGGGAAAGTAGAAATGAGGAAGACACACGGTCTCCTATATCCTCCTGGTTACAAATGGCACTTCTTTATAGCCTGCTTTCATTCAGTAACATAGCAGAGCAGCCTCCGTCTCACAGGGACTCTCATTCCCATTCAGAGCTTCAGGTCCATTTCATTTTCCTTTAATTGACTTATTTCTTCATGCATAACATTTTACAGCTCTCTCTCCCAAGGGAATGTTTGCTGTAGCCACTGTTGCTCCCTCTTTGCCATCTTGATAGTCTGTCCTCATGAAATCACAAGTCTCCATTACAGCCAATACACTGTGTACCGGCTTATTGAAGATTTTGCAGGTGCTTTTTCCACAGCACTTCCAGGCCGAGTAAACCTTTGCTAAATGCCATTTGCCTAGCACATCATTGAGGAAAATTACCTTAATAAGAATATTGCATTTTTTAATCAGTATTTAACAAAACATGCAGAGACACAATATATTTAGTTTAAAACCACAGTATCGTTTGTGTTTCTGATGGTTCCGTTCACATCTTTGTCCAGCTGTATTTGATGTATAGGGAAAAAAAAAAAAAACATTCACATGATCTGATTGTGAATCGCCGGGGGCCCAAGGAAGTAGTAACTCAACTCTGGTGCTGTACATTTCTACAACATGCTCAATATTGATAGATTTATAATCGACAGGTAAACAGCAGTCTGTGCAGCAGCAGCAGGGGTGCAGCTTCAGGGGTTCTGCAGAAACAAAGCAATACCGCTGGAAATGGGCTGGGGGCAGTGGAGCTTCAAGTTAAGCAAGAAATGACAAATGTGTTTAAAAAGAATACATGAAATGAATACATGAAATGAATGCATGAAATGAATTTGTCCTCAACTGCCTCGAGCGTCACTATATTTGCTGTTGATGAAGCTTGTGATGTTTCGCTGCCACAGTCTTCTCCATCTCAATGGCAGACATCCAAGAAAGAGTGTCAAAGATGAAGAGTTGGTCAGCACCGGGCCCCAATATGATACATACATACTGGCTAAACAAGCTGACAGAACTCCATGAGCGTCTAGTGGCACAGATGAACCAGCTGCTAAGGGATGGGACGCACCCAGAATGGTTGACTGAAGGCAGGACAGTCCTGATCATGAAAGACCCACAGAAGGGATCCACCCCATCCAACTACCAGCCAATAAGCTGTCTCTGTACAACATGGAAGCTCCTGTCAGGCATCATGGCAGCTAAGATGAGTAGGCACATGGATCAATATATGAGCGGGGCACAGAAAGGAGTTGGTAGTAACACCAGGGGAGCCAAGCACCAGTTACTGGTGGACAGAGCAGTACACAGAGACTGTAAGAACAGGCAGACCAACTTGTGCAACGCCTGGAAGATGATCAGAATGGAAGGGGTTGACCTAGCAGGATAGAAGACATCAAGGACAGCTACAAATACCTCAGAATCCCACAGGCTAATGGCAATCGTGAGGAGGCCGCAAGGAATCATCCACAGCCAAATACCTCCAGAGAGTAAGGCAAGTCCTGAGAAGTCAGCTGAATGGCAAGAACAAGGTCCGAGCCATCAACATGTATGCACTGCCGGTCATCAGATACCCCGCTGGGATCATAAGCTGGCCAAAGGAGGAGATAGAAGCCACAGATATCAAGACTAGAAAGCTCCTCACCATGCATGGAGGGTTTCACCCCAAGTCCAGCACCCTGAGGCTGTACACTAAGTGGAAAGAGGGAGGCCGAGGACTAGTGAGCATCAGGGCCACTGTCCAGGATGAGACATCAAAAATCCAAGAGTACATCAGGAAGATGGCCCCAACAGATGAACTGCTCAGTGAATGCCTTAGACAGCAGAAACCTGAGGAGGAAGAGGAGGAGGAGGAGATGACATGGAGGGACAAGCCCCTGAACGGCATGTACCACCATCAGAGGAAGTGGCTGATATCAAGAAGACCTACCAGTGGATGAATAAAGCTGGACTGACGGACAGCACAGAGGCACTGATCATGGCAGCACAAGAACAGGCCTTAAGTACAAGGGCAATAGAGGCCAACATCTACCACAGTAGATCTGACCCAAGGTGCAGGCTATGTAAAGAAGCCCCAGAGTCAGTCCAGCATGTGGTAGCAGGGTGTAAGATGCTCACCAGCTCAGCATACATGGAAAGGCACAACCAAGTAGCTGTGATAGTGTACAGGAACATCTGTACCCGGTATGGACTAGAAGTACCCAAATCCCAATGGGACATACCACCGAAGGTGGTTGAGAACGACAAGGCTAAGATCCTTTAAATACTATATATATATGCTCTCTCATTTCTTATTTTTCTACTGCGCTGCTTCCGTTTTCTTCTCCCATGACATCACTTCTATAATTTTTGATCCTGAAGTTCCAAAATAAAAATTTTGGCTTTGCATGACTAAAACGAACATTCCAGTGCCATCAAATCATTCCTCAACACTTAAAGTAAGCCTGTTTCTGTTGCCATGGAGACACAGCAGCAAAACATCACAACAACTCTTACCCCGTAATAATGAACTTGCTGCTTGTGTGTTAATCATAGTTAATTAACTATTTATTATGTTTGTTCTTCAGAAAACTGAATTCAGATCTATTCACACTTTCCAGTTTCACTACTTTTACTAACTTCAACTGTGTCAGTAATTTTCATAATTTCTTTATTGTCTAACAAAATAGATTATCCTCAGATCTGAAACTAACTAACTATGATTACACTGCATAAAGGATTAGAAGCCATAACTCTGTCTAGATGTCAAAGAAAACTGTCAGGTTTAATTTTCTGAAATAATACACGTTAAAAAAAAAATCATATTTCAGTGTAACTAAAAGGTGCCGTGATAAAAACACATAAATGAATGCACATAAATCAATTGAAGAAGGAAAACAAAGCTCATTCAGAACATATACAATACTGTCTGATAAGATGGAAAATCTCTTTTTTTTTTACTGATTATTATTTGTTTCTCTAATCAGGATTAAACATCTCAAAGGGGAATAAGCCTCGGAGACACGCCGTGTTCTCCTCTGTTTTACCTCTGTCGTGTTGCTTACATGTTTGAACGGAGCTCAACCAAATGAAACAAAGCTGTCTTAAGCTTTTCCACAGACACACACACACACACACACACACACACACACACATACAACACTCCTCTTGCACAACATCAGTGAATATTGCAGCAATAAAAAAAAAAAGGCAGCGTCTGACTAAAATCTTGATCCGTCTTACATTTAATAGGATTTGACCTTAAGTCCCGGAGCATGACCCTCATCTGCCGCAACACTATCATCCTGTTAAACACACACTCTCTCTATTGTCCCCCCCCCCATCCCTGTGTCTCTCTTTCTGTCTCTCTCTTGCTCTCGCTCGCAAGTGCACACACACACACACACACGCGCACACACACACACACACACACAAACTCTGTACTCTTATGACGTAACAGCTCTTAATTTTACACCTAACACACCACCTGTAAAGGCTCCAAACACCGACACACCATGAATTAGAAGAGGAAGGGGAACGACAGAGGGAGAAATAGGAGGACGATGAAGAGGTGGTGGCAAAGGGCGTGGGGGTTAAGTCAGTGTTAGAGGATGATACGATTGAGTGAGTGAGAAAGAGAGAGATTTAAGGAAAAAGAGGGGAGGCAGGCGGGATGAGGGGATGCTGGGAGACGAAGGAGGAGACAAGCTAAGCACCAGATTAAACTCCAGGGTCGTCAGCTGTAAAACAAACAGTCCTTTTAGTGGGGATCAAATCCAGACTTAACCCCCCCCCCCTTGCCTCCTATACTCCTCATCCTCCTCATCTTTTATCCGTAAAAACATACACACACACACATACACATCTCATTATAGAGGAGATAATGGTGTTTGCTGACGAAGAGGAGGAAAAAAAAAAAAGAGGATGACAGAGTTGGGTGGAAGGCAAATTCTTGCCTCCGAGCTCTTCCTTGTGTGTGCCGTTACCTAAATTGTCCCTGAGGGAATGTCGAATTTACTACACCCGAGCTCCTCTGTTATATTTGGGGTTTTTTTTTTATTTCCTCTGCAGCTTCTCTTGGTGATAAGCTCGGCTAATATCCAGCACAAAAGGCATTGCAGAGTAAATAAGACTGAAAGAGAGGCCTTTTCTTCTTGCAGTTGTGTGTTTATATTACATCTTTACAGTAATATTCCCCTGACAAACTCCTCCCCGCCTCGATATCCGCACTCGTTTGTTTAATTTCTCCCTTTTGCTGTCTGGATGTGGATGCTGCCTTGGTGGTTTCCATCCGTCCGAAGGCTCAATTTCTAAAACTGTCAGCTTTTATACTCGCTGTGAGACCTCTTCCTTTGTAGTGCGAGTGTGTGCAGCGAGATACGTCTGTGCGAATCACTGAGCAGCAGCAGCAGTGACTTTTGTTGTGTGCGTCCTCTTTCTACTTCTGTCTTTGAGAGAAGCAATTTGAATTTTCGGTGGCTGAGATTAGACACATTTTTTTGCTGCTCTGCCTTGGCTGAGGTTTGGAGTCAGGTGCAAGTGTGTGTGTGTGTATGTGTGTGTGTGTGTTTAGTTTCAACTTTTTTCCACGTGACCCAGGGTCCCTGGGCTACTAAAAGCACAACATCCAACTCAATTAGTGGCATGCATAATTGATAGCTGTCTGGAAGGGTATTTGTATTTACACTGGACTTAAAAGCCTCCGGTGTCAGTTATCACATGTGTGTGTGTGTGTGCGTGTGTGTGTGTGTGTGTGTGTGTGTGTGTGTGTGTGTGTGTGTGTGTGTGTGTGTGTGTGTGAGCAGGCAGAATTTAAAGAGATACATGTATTCCATTATACAGTTTGTTTTATACCAAGATGGGCCTGACTATGACAGTTTTAACACCATATGGTGAAAACCACATGGTTTAAATCTACTTACAATTTAAAAAAAAATGTTTTTCTTACATTTTTTGTTGGCAACAAAATAATTCTGCAAACTCAATGAAGTTAAACCTCGTCTCACGATGTTAATGGGTTCCAGGAGACAACAACGTATGTCAAAAAAACCCCAATGTCATTCGAATTAACTCGTCTCCAGGCTAAATAGAACATAATAATGCAGTGTCAGTAACATTTGGTGAATACAAATCTATTTTAACTTGACAAACAATTAAATTTCATATTTTAATACAGTATAGAAAAAACATTATGGATTAAGGGGTTGCTACAGGCTAATCATAAGATATGACCTGTTTTTTTATTCTTATTTGTTGTACAGTAACATGATATTACATTCTTTTAGTGGTTTACAAGTAATTTTACAATTCCAATTTTTTTTAACTTTAGGAGTGCAATTGATTGCTTGCTTGAATATTAACTTTTAAAATCATTCAGTGGTGTCAGACGCATGATTCTATACCTTGTGCCTTACATGTTGATGTTTTTCCGTGTTTATTTCTTTGTTTCTTTATTGCTTGTTTGTTCATAGGGTAAGACAAAAAGAGCAGGATGGATTTATAAGAAACTCAAAGAAAGAAGTGAGAGGAGTTTGAAGCAGATCCTTTGTGTTCTTTCTTCCATTTTAAAATTGTATGAGATTGTGTATTTTGATATTTTCCCAGCTTCTGTGATTTCCTGGAACCCTTATGAAGAGGTTGGACACTGGTAAACAGAACCGTTTAGCCCTGATGGAGACATTCCTTCTTTTGAGTTCCATGTTCCATAAAATTGCAGTGTTTGGAGAGAATTATTTGAATGCCTGTTTTTGCAGTATCCCTAACCCACAGATCAAAAACAACTCCTTCCAGTGGAAGTTTTAATAGACCATTAAAAGCTCTTGGAAATTGTGGAGTTTTTATGAACAAATCTTTAAATCTGAGAAAATAAATTAGGTCTTTTCATCACTTTCGGTCTCTCTGCAGTGAATCGGGGCTCACAGGTACGTCTGCTTTAGTAAAAGGTGTCACCTCTCACTGCACCTCCTGGAACCTGCTGAGTCTCCTGAGCGTTGGACAGCCTGTTCAAACCGACCTCAGCCAAAAGTTAAATGTGACCCCAGGATTGAGTTCATCACTTTTTTGATTCACTGAGGAGGAATTTCAGTCACCTTCAGTCTGTTCAATCATATCATGCCCCTGGCTCAGTGTAATACGTACCAATCCTGAGCTGATCAGAGAACATCCACCAGATTCCTCCCTATTGTTGTTTTCCCTTCTTCCAATTCCATAGTGATTTTTCCCCAGCCTGTCCCTATATAGTTTCATCTTTAAGGTTGGTAATCTAACCCTCTTTGCTCTTGACCTTTTCGTGTAACTCTGTGTAAGAGCGGCATCTCGACTTACAGACATAAAGGAATAATTTTCTCTTCCTGTATTCAGACTCTTTTTAGTTGAGAAATAGAAATTCTGGGGAAAAAAAAAAAGCAAAATGATCAGGAGTTAAAGGTTGATAATTTTTTTTTTTTTTTTCGTCTGAAAATCGGTTAAGTACCCTTAAAAAAAAACCTTTAAAGTTTTGTTTGGTTGATTTGTGGTTTTGCTTCAACAATTGATAAAATAATTGATTAATTGAATCAACAAGACGTTTCCTTAATGCTTGGCGGCGGGACAGTGAGAGGAAGAAAGAAGTGGGAGTTGGAAATGTGTGTGTGTTTGTGTGCGTGTGTGTGTGTGTGTGTTTGTGTGTGCGCGTGTGTGTGTGTGTGTGTGTGTGTGTGTGTTACATGAGACAGAGGGTTTAAGATTCAGCCCATCCATCCTTCAGTCCTCCCAGACTTGAAGTTGACTATCGTAGTAGCATCATTATTATCATCATTGTCATTCATCTGACGAAGATCCTTCCACTCCAGCTCCAATCAAGGTAACAGGACCAATCGAGTTTTTATCACTCTCACACAGAAGTCTTTAATTAGCTCTCTCTTTGTCAATGAGATGATTGCAAAGGAGAGTTCTTGTAATGATTAGTTGAATGAATTAATCTCCTTTAAATTCCTTCTCTGCTGGCCGCCTGTGCTCGCCTGGCATGTTGATTTTTTTGCCTAGTAATTCTGATTGTAGCATTCAGTCTAATTCTGGATATCAGTGGATTAATGGTGGCTTTAGTCTCTGGACGATGTTCTTATCCAATAGAACAATTTTCAAAACTAAACTAGACAAAAGAAAAAAAAAAAGACATCATGTTTCTCTATGATTTCCATTAATTTCTCATGTTTTAATTACTTTCTGTTCTGCTTCTGTCAAAGCAGAGCATTTCCTAACTCATCTTCATCCAGCTGGCTCTCTAAAAGTAAAGTGTCATTGTCTCAGCTTTCCTGGTTTCTTGGTAATGTCCTTGCGACCCTGCAATGATCCTGTCTGAGAGTAGTACTCCAAGATAAAGGATATTACAGCCTGTGGAAGAGGGCTTAGACGAGGCATGGTGCAGCAGGGGAAAGGATTTGGTGAAGCACATCTCCAAAGGATGAGTTTTCAACATTCCCGGGAAGATGCTGGTGGTTTTTTTTTTTGCTTCCAATTGACTGGAAATGTTGTCAGCCAGGGGATGATATCTAGAAACTGAAGAAAAATGTCTGAAATAATATGCAATTGGTAGCTGAAGGGAGGAAATTAAATATTAGGGGTTGGAATTTGAAGAATTTCATGACAAACATCCTATAAACTGACTGCTAAACCTTACATTTCTGTATGATTATGCTGGTGTGGATGTAGTGTAAAGTCTGGATCAAATGAATATGTTTTAACACGATTTAACGTTTGTTGTCATAAAAATACATAAAGACATTGTTCATTATAAAAACAGCTGTTTTTCCACCTCTGTGATGATGACAGTGATGAAGATGATGACGAAAGCGTTTGTTGTGGGGTGTTTCAGATGCAGTGCAGCTGTAGCTCTGCATCGGGATGCTTCTCATTGCCTTATTGGAGCAGAAGTAAGTGTGTGTGTGTTTGTCTGCATCTTTTATTTAAAGAAACACAATATGTCTTTCTGCCCAGTAGTAACAAATCAAGTCATGAGATAAAGTAATGGATGACATTTAATCCCTGACAAATGATCTCATCCCCATCCAGAACAATTAGCAAGTAGCTGACATTGTAAGTTTCTTTATTCTGATACTTGTGGCACCCTCTTGAATTTAATTTTTATTATTACGTTTCTTTTTCCTTACTCAAATTACACATGAAAATAGAGGACATTTACTGAATTTGTTTTTTAATTTATGGTCATTAGTAAAAGGGCTTGCATGCAAAAAGGGCAACAACTGATTATTGTTTTCATAAATCTGCTGATCATTATAATAATTAATTGCTCATGAAATATAAAAAACTGAAGAAAAATTCTCATTGCAGTTTCCTTTTAAAAATACACAGAAATATCAATTTTTAAAAAGAATATATGTAAATAATTTGACTTTTTTTTTTGTCAACAGAATAATGTGAACACAGCCATTTGTTTAGGAACAGCTTTCAGGATGATTATTTTATTGTGTTGCTAATATTTTCACTTCAAACTTCCAGTTTGATTGATGAGCTATAAAAAAAAAAAAGGGAGCTGTACGTGAGATTCATGAATTAAAAGGATCTCCGGATATCTGTTGTGCTGTGACAAACCAATGATTTCAATAAATCATCACGTCTAAACTTGACATAATGAGCCTGAAATTGTTTCCTCATCATGATGGAGAGATTCGTTTGTGCTCACAAGAAAACAAGCCCTCATGATCACATGAAAACTTAATGCAAGGAATAATTACACACGTCTATGGCCCCAGAATGTTTCACATGATTTATCTTGTTGAAAATTATTCACCGACTTTTCTACTTCAAAAAAAAGGATCATAGTTACTCATGTTATGTGATGAAATGCCTCATTTTCTCATGTTTTGTCAACTCTAAATTGCTATTTGTGACACACAGTTTTAGGAAGACAATCAATGAACACAAACGATCAATAGAGAGTAAGGATAATCCACTCTACTGTTGAGTAGCTATTGAAGGGATTTTTTTTACTTTTTGGCATGTGTCATATTAGATTTATATCAGGCAGGCCGAAGGATCTAAATGCATGTAGCATGTTCCATGCTCTTCACGGGGACATGCTTATTAAAAACAACTCATAGAACAGATTCCATGTATCATCAACGGTGGCGATCAGGCTGACTCTGGACCAGTTCACATCTACCAGGTCATGTAAAAAGGCATGCAGATTAAATTTTTCTAAAACACATTTGCAACAAATCTGGGCTGACTGTTTTTTGTGGTCACTCATATCTGGACAAAACACCCCGGATTGGTACTTGTGGGGTGCATTTGGGAGTATAACATCAATCAGAGTTGCCTTTTCAGGGTTTTTTAACCCTGAGTCATGCATCATGTATGTTGCATGCTGCACTTAGTCCAGAAAGTCTGAACATGCTCCTGCCTAGTTGCCTGACTGATATTTATCAGCTGAAAATGACATGAAACATGGAACAGAATCAACTTCTTGTTCCTTGTAGATGACAAAAAAAACTTTTTAAAAAATGCACATATGTTTTGTTAAGTACAGAACCAACAAACAACTGAATAAAAGAATTTGTGTGGAAGCAATCAGAACTGCACCACTTCAGATTTCTTCACCAGGAAGCACAACTTCACTGCCCTTTAACACACTTCTCCTTATCTCTCCAGTGCTGCTGTTCCCTGACTGGGCCTACAAGCCCACATGGACTCCCGGGTCCAGACAGGTCCAGCTGTGGCACTTCTTGCTGGAGCTGTTGGGGCGCGATGACGGCGGGGCCATCGGCTGGGGACGGGAGTGGGGCGAGTTTGTGATCCGAGACCCGGAGAGACTGGCCAGGCTGTGGGGGGAGAGGAAGGGCAAACCACACATGAACTACGACAAGCTCAGCCGGGCGCTCAGGTGATGCAAAACGCATGAGTAAATGTGTTGTACACACACGCACACACACTTTGGTTGCAGCTCTCTAATGGAAAAAGTGTGTAATCCTCTCTCTATGTGTAGCATCTCCCTCTGACTGATGCTGTAAATAAAATGTACTCCTTGCCAACATATGTTGTCCTGTGAAAAATTTGAACTTAAAAATGCCCACTGGGGCAAAGCTTCCCATTTTGGGGAAAGACTTTTATCTGAAGTGCCCTGCAGGAAACATGAGAGTGTACCACAGACAGCCTGACATGGACGCGCGCACACACACACACACACACACACACACACATTCCTGAAAAAACAAACACGACCTGAGTGTGTATTCTGACTCAGAAAACATCTCACTTCCAGATACTACTACAACAAACGCATCCTGCACAAGACCAAAGGGAAGAGATTCACCTACAAGTTCAACTTCAGCAAACTGATCCTGGTCAACTATCCAGGACACCCAGCGCCACCCGACCACCAGGTCACCACCACCCCCTCTTTACAGCTCATGTCACACCCTAAAGGGTCTCACTGACTGATATAGGCTTCTGGGTAAAAAAAATTGGAAAAAAAATATTTCAAAATATGATCATTTTTTAATGAAATAACTTGCAATTTGGTCAGTTTTTACTCGAAATGTCTTTTATTCCAAAGACATCTCGAGTAAAAACATCTTATAATAATTAAATCATATTTTAAGCATTAAATAATTTAATAATAGTTTAATTGTTGAATTATGATTTAATATTTAATAATTATTACAGCATAATTTAATAGTTAAATTCTGATTTTATTTACATTTTATTTTATTTTATTTAAATCATAATTTAAATTAAATCAAATTACAATTTGGTACAATTTACAAGTTACAATTACTACTAATTACCCTGTGGGGATTATAATCAGTATACAGTATATATAAAAAAAAACAACAACAACAACACACAATTTAATTCATCCATTCTATCAAATGGATGGACTTTGATAGAACTGATTAAATCCACTTTATCAGTTAATATATGATGGACTATAAGTCTGTAAGAGAAATCATGACTCAAATATTGTCATTCGATATGAAGTTGACCCTCTGATGTAGAAGGAAAACCAAGGGCTCAAGTTACCTGCTGTTATTTTAGAAAGCGTCACACGTATTTTAATAATATGATTCCTCCTGGGGATTAGAACTGGGATTAGAAGGAATGATCTTCTAATCCTAGTGCTAATTACCTTCAGTGTTTGGAATAAAACTCTTTTTTTCTGCAACATGATTATTTTTTTAAACATATTTCAATTTTGATCGAGGTTTCAGTCTCCAAAATATCTCTACAGACGTCAATAAGGACAACTTCCTGTCATTAAATTGACTGATGTCCAAATTGTCCACATCATCCCTGGAGGCCAAACTTCACCTTGTGTTCTTCAACTTTTACTCACACGGCATCGACTGCATTATATTTAAACCTGTTCCCATGTCACCCACCTTCCCGTCCCGTCCCGTCCCTCCATCCATCTGCTCACCAGCTGGGGCGAACCGGTCCTCTTCCCATTCCTCTCCTCCCTGCTGAGGGAAGCACTCCTCTGTGTGGAGCAGGAGCGACAGTGATGGAGAGAAGTAAGAACATACCTGTCAGTGATTCAGACCATTAACAAACCTCACAGTCAGCCTGTTACGACTGTCAGTCACCTTGTGTTGACTACCAATAATAGTTGGGGGGGTTGCGTGATAAACCAAGTTGACAGGTTATAAAATAGTTGACGGGCTTTAATGGAAACTCACTATTTTGGTTTAAAATTTAAAGTTCAACTTGTTGCTAATGCAAATTCTGGATCATTTTGAGATTTGAGGAATGAGAATATACATTTAAACGGTGCAATATGTGATGGATCACAATGTGTTAACAGATCATTAAGATCCTCACTCTGCTACAAAGATTTTGAGTCAAATGATTGCAGGTAAAAAGTTACAAGATAGATCCACAGTTGTTGTTAAACGGCTGATGACAAAATCATTCCTAATGTGAGGAGAAGGTTTCCAAGGTTCAGGAATTAGGTGTTGCTTAAATTGGTTTGAGGCAGATCTGAGTAAAGCAGCATCACCGTGGCGACGTCTCCTCAGCGAGCGCTATGCTTCTCATCCATTCTGTGTCTCCGTGAGGATGGATGTCGGATCTTATTTTGTTGTAGGCTAGAAATGATTCTATGATCGCTCAGGTTTTCTGTAACGGTGGTGCTGGAATAGAGACATGCAGCAGAGAAAAGGCGGGATGTTATAGTGTGTCTGAGAATTAGAGGATATGGGTTTATTTTATACATATATATATATATATATAGTTTATTTCAAGAAATCCATGAAGAAAACAAGGTCCAAATCTCAATATTTCCTGATAACTGACTCCAGGTCATGTCAGTCAAGAGCACATTGATCAATATGGTGGAAGTCACAAAGTAGATTCAGTGATACCAGAACTCTTTTCATGTTCTTAAAATACAGCAGAACCAACAGGAAGAAAACAAACACATTTTCATTTCTCACATTTAGTTTGACATCACATGACTCACACCTCAAGTTTCCATCAGGGCCAAAAATGTGTTTTTCCTCTCGCCTCCAGAGCGTAATGTGTGAATTTCACTGTGCATCACGATGCATGTGTGGAGTCTGATATAAAAAATAAAAAAACGGTTTTCACTTGATTATTCAAAGTGTAAATGTTCTCAAATCTTAATCCTTCCTGGCATAATTTAGGAGCATGATTGGTGACATCACAAACTGTCAGAGCCTCCAGTTCACGACTCTTCCAGTGAGGCCAACAGAACTCGTGAAACCTGCTTGTGGTAACTCATATAGGGAACACAAATTGGTATAAATAGGACAAACTTTGATGTATGTGTAGAAAGGATTCTCATATGATGATAAATCCACAACTTCTTTCAGTTCAAGTTAAAAAGGACCCTTTTGATTTCATCTCTTTGATAAAATACAAGGCAGAATCTTATTCAGTGTCGGCCTTGAAGACCTGGAGTTTTTCAAAATGAATAAAGTGCAACATCTGGGATAGAACTGCAATAGCTTTGACAGTAAACATAAAGTTATGCTACTAAAGTAAGTTAAAATAAATAAATACATCTAAATGTCAATGTCAATGTTTCCTTTTTTTGTCAATGTCAATGTTTCCTTTTCTCCTGGTGTTTATCCAGTATTATTTGTTATGTAATGCCTGAGCAGTGGATATATGCAATTTCCTCCGGGATTAATAAAGTATCTATCTATCTATCTATCTATCTATCTATCTATCTATCTATCTATCTATCTATCTATCTATCTATCTATCTATCTATCTATCTATCTATCTATCTATCTATCTATCTATCTATCTATCTATCTAAAACCTAAAATTCAGAAATATTCCGAGAGCCATGTGGAACATAAATAAAACACCTCATGTAAAATTTCTAATTCTTTCAAATGGTACTTGATTTTAAAAATACAAATGCAAGATATTTTATGGTTTTATAATAAAAGCTTTTTTTTCTGATTTGATGAAATACATCTCAACAGGTTGATAGGGGTGACAACATAAAGTGGGGTAACACTCAAAACCATCTGATTGGAATGCTCACATTTTGTGAGACCTTTGGTGTAACAGTTGGATTTTTCTAAATTCTTGGTAACTATGATTGCGTGTCTCAGTATTTTCAGACTTTTTCACAAATGAAAATCATGTTATTAATATAGAAATAATGATATTATATTAATTCTAACGATAAAGGGTTGTGACTCACCACCAACAGCAAATCAAGTTGTCATATTAACGCACAAGTACCTGGTTAATAATCTTGCATATGTTGTCAAATGACAAAAACACCATTTTGAATTGTGTGCATCGTCCTTATTGTCCTTAGTAGTAATTATTCTTGAATGCAGGGGTTTTACTTGTTACAGTATTTTTACATTGTGGTACTAAAGACGTTATTGATATTAATGTCTCTGTTTCCTGACAGCAGTCCAGCCTCTCCCTTATTTGCTCCCATGTTGTCTCCCTAAGTCCATCCCGATGCCTCGTTCCCTCCACGGACACCCTCCCTTCGTCGCCACCACTGCCTACCCGGGGCTGAACTTCAGGGAACTCAAGGATTCAGGCCTCCCACCGCTGGCCTCAGCTTTTCATGTTACTGCTAACAGCTGGCTGCACAAGAGCTATGCAGGATGGGATGTCAATCACTTCAGTCCAAATGTGTTTGGGGAAGTGAAACAGACTGAAATTCATGAAGAGAGGAGAATGAGGGGTGGACCAGGGATGGGAGAGAGGGAGTGATGAACAGGAACAAACTACATGAGATGGACTGCTTTTCTTCATCACATTTCTCAAATGCAAAGTTTTAGCTCATTTTACAATGTCCTATTACTGATAGCCCACAATACACCTATTTTTTATTTATTGATTTCTATCATGATGTTTTGAACATGTTGAGAGAAATATCGAGAAGGCTTATTTTGTCAGTACTTCACACCCACAGTAGGAGAATTGCTCTTGCTCATAATTAAAAACATGGCAAATGTGTTTGAGTAAATAAAGCAATGCACCCAACTTACATTATTCAGCTGTTTGTCTTGTATCTTCCACCATCCACCCTTGTGCCTCATGAAAATAATAGGAGCTGCATAAATGATGCATTCATGAAGACTAAAATTTTCATGAAAGGAGCTTTCATGTCTCCTGCAGATTCAGAACCAGCCTCTGCAGTTACTACTCCATCATGGTAGGGGGCAGTAATATCAATAGAACCTCACAAACGCCTTCGCTTTTCCCGGGAGTGAGAACAAAGATATAAAAAATATAAAGAGGTGTCACACAAATTGTTTAGCAGATTACGGAACATAAGTAGGTGTACAAAATGTGTGTTGCTCAGGCAGCATTTGTAAATAAGAACCTGTTCTTAATTGCTTGCCTGGTTAAATAAAGGTTAAATAAACAAGAATAACTACAATATTAATTTTACGTCTGCGGATTTTCATCCTAGACATATGTTTATCTGATTACATTAATGTATGTTCTTGTTATGTATGTTTTCTTAGAGTTGAACTGAATTTAGACAGGGTTTTGCTGTTTGAAATTTTCAACGTTAATTTACAAAGACTTGTAGAAAAAACACACAATGACTTTGGCCGGTAAAAGTCAATTTAGCTGGGAGGAATTATTTCGGTTTATAATATAAAACGCGAATTCCTTATGAAAAATTTTGCAGACTGAAAAGCCAGCCCAGGTTCTAAAGAGTGGCTCCTCTTTACTCTTGACGATCTTCGGTTGAGCTTTCGTTTTGGCGCCGAAAAATAGAGTGTTTTATCATTCAACGCGGTTGTTGGTGTTTTTATGAGTTGATATTAAATCTGTGCTACAATTTACCGTTAAGCCTCAAGTGAAATAAGTTTACAGACAACATGCAGCGGAGCATTTCGTAAGGACATGTTTAAACTGGAGTGGTTTCTGTTGTTAGCTTCGTGAATCAAGCTAGTTAAGAGTAGGATAAGTTTTTGCACACAAACGTATTTCTAGCTAGTTTAGCTCAAGTTAGCATTACCTGGACTTCCTGTTAATTACCATTTATTTACATTAGACTACAGTGTTTGCTTGAGTTTATAAGGCTTAAACACTGAGGTTATCGAACAGCTATCTGATAAATGTATCGATGAATGTCTAGGTTGGAACAGCCTCATGATTCTGGTTTGTAAAAGAAGCTACTGCATTATTAGCTAACGTGTATCAGAATAGTGCTCCTGCTAGAAGAACCCTTATAACACACTAGTCTACGTTATAAGTAGACTTAGCAGTCTACTAACCTAAACAGTCCTTTGTGTTGCCATTGCTGCACACATGCTGTCTTAATCGTTGTTAGAGCTACACTCACTAGCATGCTTACAACCATCAGGTCATTATTTGCTTTCACTCTCCAATCAGGTCATTCTTTCAGCCCAAGAACAAAGATCCGAAGAAAAATACAGACGAGCCACTGAAAAAGTAAGATTTTATCCTCAGTCCCCCAGAATTAGGAGGATATTGCGATCCCTGCGTGTTCCCATCGGGTTTATGAGATGGGGATGTGACCATTATAATGGTATCAATGCCCATTTTGACTCAACCTTATATGTGTACATGTTGAGGTTTGAAGTGCGTTTGATTTTAAAATGTGACACTGTGTGTATATGTGTGTGTATAGAGGCCCCAGAAACACACACACACACCATGGGTCAGTAAGCATACAATTTAAAGACAGTGGAAGGCAGGGCGACAGGCAGCTACTTTGAGACGCGCCATAATGAGCAGCTTGTAGGCGCGGTGGAGACTTGCTCAGGGGCACGTCGGCAGTTCCCAGGAGATGAGCTGACACCTCCCAACGCCAGCTCACACTCCAGATGTTTTGGCTCACTCGAGGTCTTGAACCGACAACTTTTGGTCCCCGGCCCAAGACTTAGTGGACTGAGCGACTGCACTTTAATCGTCTTCTTTACATCACTGACTAAACACATTTATTGATATGGTTTTTTTAAGACTTTAAATTTCTTGGTCACATTAAATACTTGGAAATAATTCCACTTCCCTGTGACATTTGAATGAGAGTGATCCGTATGGCTTTGAAGAATAGTAAACCCTGTGAAACACATGTTCAGTCCTGCAGTTATATTGAAACCCCACTGATGGCTGAGAATGACCCTTTATCCTAGAATCCCTCTAAAATCATACATTTCAGTACGATAGATTAATAAAACACTTGATGGCTAGTAGTTACCATGAAAATAGCTCTTCCAAGTGTTTCTCATCTCTGAGCTGCTTTGATGGGAGTGCTCATTATCTTTTGACATGGTGTCATCTTGACACAATGTCTTAAAACTCACTTTAATTCTCTTGTCTTTATGTCATGATCTTTTCATCATTTGGCCGACTATCCATGGGTACAGCTTTGATTTTTTTTTCTTTCTTTCTCTAATGTGTATTTCTTGTCTTAAGCGGTCTTCCTGTCAAGCTTTTCAAATTCTACAGCGTGTCAGCTTCTGGCTGTGGGTTTTCATATAAATGAAGGTCTTAATCTTGAATCATTGGTGTTTTAGCTGTGATTCTGTGCTCCTCTCCAGACCTGTCAAAAGCCCACTGAAAGTACAGAATGGTGTCCAAAGCATTGATTCACCTGTTAAGAAAGTTGCCAAACGCAGCCGACAGATTCTGGACAGTGACGACGACGAGGTCCCGGTGGCGAAAGACCAAGACGTGACCAAAGACCATGGAGAGAAAGAAACGCCTGATAAAACTGAAAGGGTAAACATAGCCTCACACTAAGCCAAAAAAAATTAAAAAATGAAATGGATGATTTGAATTCATAATTCCTCAGGATTCCCTTTTGTGGGTGTGGATGTGGGCGTGGGAGGGATTGGGGGTTGCACGCAGGTGTGTGTCCCTGTTGTGGCTAATATGTTCTGATTATTATTATATGTTGTTTTATCTGTTTTGTTTTTATCTTCTGTTGTTCATGTGACCCGCACAGGGACTACAGATTAGTTTGAAGCTATAATCTGGTGCAGGGCATCAAGTGCGAACATTAATGTTTGAACTGTACGCTGTCCCTTTCAAATAAATAAAATAAATTATGATTATAAATTTAAAAAGGTGGCATTGTTAAACATTATTGGTCATATATACTCTAATCACAACAGATGCTAGGGAAGAGTGTGGACATGCAGTACGCTGTAAAAAGTATCATTTGTAGCTTGTTTGTGTTACATTCTTTTTGGATTGGTGGGGGCTCGATAGACTTGTGCAGCTACAGGGGAAAGACTGGTCTGATCAAACTATTGGCACTTAATTTGGGTCAAATATGTGTCTATACTAAATATTGGTTATCAGTATCCTTAATAATCAGTAATTACCATTTAATAAAGAAAATGCAACGCCCTACATGGTATCGGTCTTTAAATGCCTAAATTTAATTTTATGAAAAAAAGCACTAAAGCAGATGTATTTTTTAAAACATGTTTGCTGGTAGAACACCTTTAACCCATCAATTGGGCTTCTGCAAGCTCATCTCTGCTGGTTGTCTGTTCACAGTAGGAATATCAGAGCTTCACAAAGGCACAGTAATCATATAGTGATTCATGTTGAATTCATTTGTCAATAAACCACATAATGAAGAGACCTGATTATCGACTTAGACGTCATTCGGCCCACCTGTTGTTTGAAAGCCGTTCTCATTTTGTTCGTGGCGTGTCAGGAATGATTCTTAGGTGTTCATTTAGGCAAGAGGCTAGGATGCATGGAGTTTGTCAGCGTGACTTCCTCTGCATCACCTTCAGATGGTTTCAGTCGTTACTTTAACATGGTTTGAGTGATTCGGTGCTGATATGTGAAGTTTCTACTTCACATATCACCAATGGAAGCTCATGATGACGTGACTCATTGTTTGTTGTCTCTAACAAATTGTGAAAAGACAAACCAAACCTCATCACTTGACATTTCTTGCTGTCCTCCTTCATGATCTTTTTCTTTTCTTTCTGTTCCTTCGCTCTCTCTTCCTTCTGAGTTTTTCAATTATTTTTGCCCTTTGTCTTCTTAACTTCTTCATTTTTTAAAATCTTTTTTTTTCATTGTCTTCTGCTTTGCTCTTACCCCCACCAAAGGTTTCCCCGCAGGGGATCAGTTTATTTATGCCCCATCAAAACCTGCAAAATAGAAATCAATGAAATTTCACACTTGCTTTGTAGAAACCCTGAAGGTGTCCATCTCTTTATTGCTCTCTTCATGATGCTCATAATTGACAGTTGAGGTGTATTTAGACTCTTCACGCCCGCTTACTCACATTCAGAGGTTATGTCTGTCCACATCAGCACAAATTGAGTTTTTCCACTAGTGGGGGGGGGGGGATTCTTGTCCTTGAACAAACATTTTCTGGTTCTTTGTTCTGTCTGCATCTCTTGCTGATTTTTAAAAAACAAATTTTCTTCCTTTTTCAATGTGTAAATGTGATGAGTCACATTTAAAAATCACTATTATCTCCTGATGTTAAACCACAGGTATATTTAGGTGGTAGTTTGTCCGTTGGACTAGATTATGTCAAAAAAACTAACCTCAAACGCCATCTTTGTTGAACACAAGCCAGACCTGTAAAATACGACTCTTTTATCTGTTTAATTGTGTTTGTCATAAAAGTTGTCCTTTATTTTGAAAGTCCCCCCTATAATCCCTTTTCTTCTATACATTTTAAAAAAAAATTCTTTCCAACTTTTCCATTGTCATTTATTTTTGAATTAAAATATTTAGAAAAATTACAATGTTTGTGGACACACAGGAAATCTATACATGATAATCCTGTGATTCTTTTGTATATTCAGCTTGGAAAAACAACTCAAAATAAAATGGGATCTGCTGTATTTCTGGTCAGATGAAAGCTTTTATTTTGTATGTCAATAACAACACTGCTTGTCTTTTTCAGAAAGATGATGCGTTTAAGGTGCTTCCCACCCCCTTGTCTCCTCCACCTGCCCCAACCACCCCTGTAACCCCCACCACTCCGGCCACCCCATCATCTACGACTTCACCCGGGACCCCGATCACCCCGAACTCCACCTCCCCTACTGCGATTCTTAAACGCAAGACCGGTTAGTATCTCGTCAGATCTTTATTGCCTCTCTGTTTTCTTTTTATAACACTTATAAAAGTTTTTTCAAATCGGTGCTTCGACACATTCTCTCCATAGTTTTATGATTTTTGAACTTGGATACCAACAGAGGATTGATTGTTTTTCTGCCTCCAGCTATTTTACTTGATTATTTGTTAGCAGGAGCTTAATGGCACCAAATACTCATTATTTCTTATGAGTGAAAAACAAGACATTTATCACCAACTGCATTCGTTTGAACCCTAGAAACAGCTGAAAACTCAGTTTCTTCTGCTTTGATTTATCTTCTGACTCTGGTCTCAGTCTTTAGACTGACAGCCAGCAGCCTGGACTGTGTTGCTTTTATATTGGTTTAGTTATAATGGGGCCTCTAATTAATTTTCTGTTTGTATTTGCGTGTCGATCATAGTAATAACATCGCTGCATTATCTGGTGATGTATATTATCTGCTGACTGTCCATTAATGGAACCAGCAGAGCAAGTCATCTTATTATTGCAGCTGATCGCCAATGTTTATAGGGGTCCTTCTCGCTTATAAAACAGAAAACAAACAACTTAGTAGTTACATAAATACAGTTTAGAAATGATAACATGTTCACGTATACAAGATGAGCATGAAAATGAGCCGCTGCTGCTGTTTTCTGCATGCATGTTCGTTATCTGTAAATGCGTTTGAGAGCCGTCTGCACCGAACATGAAAGAGGAATGTCCAAGCAATCTCACGTGGAGCCGTGTGCTAACTGTATGTTTCATGTCACATCAGAAATATTAGGATTTCAAATTGAAAATTTCAGCAACTTAAAGCAATTTGTTTTCATTTTGGGAGCACCTCCTTCCTCGCTTTGGATTCCTTCATCCTTCTTTTTTGCAGCAGGAATGCAGCTCTCAGTTCTCTTTTCATCAACATTTCCATTTGATGACTGCAGTGTTTGGTTTCAGCAGCGGTGCGTAGCCACAATAAGCGCCCAGGCACCATCACCACTGGAGAAAAACATCACATTAAACTAGCACTCTAATTGACCAGAAATTGCATTCTTAATGTCCTGTGTTAATGCTTTCATTATAATATCTCTAAGACGGACCTCAGCGGCGCTACCTGTGCTATAACTCCAGCGACGGGCCGAGGCAGAGGCGGATGTGGAACCAAAACTAAAATTACCCTCGAGCACCACTGCTGCATAAAAATTCAAAGGAAATTACGCTGGAACCTAAGCTGCTGTGCTGCACAATATCTTGCAGGATGGAATTAGTGTTTTCATTAGCAATGCACGTGTCTGTGATTCTCGTTTCTTTTTCTTGTTGCCCTACATCTGAAGTGAGGGACCAAAGTTTTCATCTTCACATTCTCTGTCTGTTTGATCTACATCACATCAGTTGGAACTCCTCTGACTTCCTTCTTTTTGTTTCTACTGTTTTTAATTCAATCCCCTGTGTTGTCGTTTGCAGCAAGGAAGATGTTTCCAAAGAGGAAACTCGACGACAGGAGGAGCAGCAGCGAGGGTCTGAAAGAGGAGGCCGAGGTCAAGGAGGAGCAGGGTCAGCAAAGCAAACGAGCCCGTGTGGAGGGGAGCTTCGACGGTGCAGGTAAACCCCCCGCCTCTCAAAGCTTTCCTCCTGCGTTGGCTAGAAAGGCTTGGTAAGAGAAGGAAATGAGCTAGAGTTGAGCAGTTGCATGGATAAACCATCAGAATCAGTACCTGTTCAACAAAATCAGTTGAACATCGGAAAATCAATAAAACATTTAATAGTTTTATTATTCCTGTCAGTGATGGCTAAGGCAGGGGTGTCAAACTCATTTTCACCGAGGGCTACATCAGCATAATGGCTGTCCTCGAAGGACCAGATGTAACTAATAAATGTAACTAATGTAACTCAATGTACTGTAATGTAAAATAAATGTAAAATAAATAATTACTCCTAAGGCTTAGTGGCCACATCCGTGGACAGCCAACACGGTCGTGTTTTTATTTTCAGAGTGTTATTCTGTGCAAAACGTTTTGGAGCTACTTGATGGAGATAACTAAGATTTGGACTTGTCTGACAACGACGATCACATCCTGGATGAAAATTACCAACCATCACCACAGGAGCAAAGCAGCAGTGAGGATCAGGGTGACAGTAGTGACGATGAGGACCCCATTCCTGAGCCCACTGAGCACAGCAGAGGATGTAAATGCCTCCGTAGTGCACATAATGGTTAGCCAAGACCCAGTAGATATTTTTTTATTTTATGTAGTTAGGGCCTCGGGGCTATTTAAAAGCAAAATGCTTGTTTACAACACTTGTTCATAGGTTCATTGACATGGACAAAGAGTACAGGTTCAGGTACAGGTTCATCCCGCACTCCCAGACCTCAATGTCAAACTGACACAATTGAAACTGATCATCACTCTGATGATCCAACACCAGGACCAAGCCAAACCAAAGAGAAGAGGAAGGGAGAGTCCAAACAAGGTAATTGTTGTTATTTTGTTATGCCTTGAGGGTAAATCCTCAAATTTTGTATAAATGTCCACTCAGACTCAAAAATTTCACACAATTCAATTGCTTACATGGGTAAAATGTAACTTACTGCAATAGATGCCAATTTTATTCTGATTCTGTTTGTGCAGGACGTGGAATACGCTGGAAGGTTACTCAACTGATGCCAAACCTCAAAGAGTATCCGCAGCAGGAAGAAACTGATCTAGACAGACATGGCTGGACCCCTAAAGACTATTTTGGACTGTACATAGATAGAGATCTAATGAAAAAGACTTCAGAATGCACCAATGCTATGTCACTGCCTAAGAGTGGGTATCCGCTCAACATGTCTGTCGATGAGGTTTGCCACTTTTTTGGTGTCTGTATTATGATGTCCTGCATCCGATACCCAACCATTAGGATGTATTGGTCCAAATCCCTTAGAATCACTGCCATTACTGAGTGCCAGATTCTTCAAACTGAGAGGAGCAATAAAAGTGGTTATTGATGATGATGTGCCAGAAGACCTGAGGAGGATGGACAAATTCTGGAAGGTTAGGCCTTTTCTGGATCGGATTCTGTGCGGGTGCAAGTCTCTGTATCGACCTGATGGCGCATCTATTGACGAGCAGATGATACCCTTCACAGGAGACTGTCCATGGAGACAATATCTGTCGATGAAGCCAAATCCTTTGTTTGTGCTACAGCAGATGGCATTGTGCTTGACTTTGAGCTCTATCAAGGAAAGCAGCCACTGATATAGAAGGTAGAAGAACCAGAAGGCCTGGGCTTGGGAAGACTAGTCATTGACCGCCTGTGTCAAACTCTGCAACCTGGCATAAAAGTCTATTGTGACCGTTTCTTCACCACCATCAAAGGTGCGGAGCGAATGATGGAGAAGGAGCTTTACGTAACTGGAACAATAATGAAGAACCGACTCGCTGGAGCGGACCACAAGTTAGCAACAAACAAAGCCATGAAGAATGCAGGACGAGGTACCTCATCAGAAGTGTCTGCTGAAGATGGAAAGTTGTGTGTAGTGAAGTGGTATGACAACGAACCAGTGTTGATGATGTCTGCTGCCTATGGTGCACAGCCTGAAGACACCTGCCAGCGCTGGGACAAGAAATTGAAGCAATATGTCACTGTCTCGCGGCCAAGCATTGTCCGTGAGTACAGCGTGAAGATGGGTGGTGTTGACTTGATGGACAGAATGATTAGCTTTTATCGCATGAGCACCCGTACAAACAAGTGGACACTACGGATGTTCCTGCACTTCACAGATCTGGCTTTAGCCAACACCTGGCTGCTCTACCGCAAACACCAGTAATTTGCTGGACCAAAGACGAGACCCATCGGGTTCCTTGAGTTCCGTATGGAAGTGGCAGAGAGCCTCTTGTTCCAGCATCATAGTGCAGATGCAGAGCTGTCAGGGGAATCAGAGGAAGATGATTCAAGTCAAGGGGTAAAGCGTCATGTGACAAAGTTGCCCCGTGTCTCAGTCCGCAGCAGGGCTAATGCCCATCTCCCAGAGATGGTTGGCATGAAGAATGCTATGCGCTGCAGACAACCAGGCTGCACTGGAAGAACCCGAGTGCGTTGTATGACCTGTAAAGTGTTCTTGTGCCTGCAAACGGAACGCGACTGTTACTTTGCTTTTCACACATAAACAGGGACAGAGAGTACAGGTTCAGGTACAGGTTCATACAGTGTACATGTACTCTTTCACATTATTACTGTGTGTGTGTGTGTGTGTGTGTGTGTGTGTGTGTGTGTGTGTGTGTGTGTGTGTGTGTGTGTGTGGATGGGTGGGTGTGAGCGTGTTCATTCACAACAAAATTAAAATTAATGATAATTCATTGTTTTTGTTTTGTTCACTTGATGTTCTAAACACATTAGTAGCCTGATGCAACTGTGATGATTTAAGAATTATTTGAATGTTTAATATATTTTTTCAATAGTTTTAACTGTCCAAAAGGGGCCAAAATGGAATTTTAACATGTTGTTTTTACTCTGTTATTCAAAACATGTTCAAAAATGTGTATGTGTAATTAATACATGCAAAAGCAGTCGGAAAAAACAACTGTGTTCAAGTTGGAAATAAAAAGTTTTATTCTGTTACACAAAGGTGACTTAATTGTGTTTTATGTCCACATATGTGGACATCACATATGTGGACATCACATATGTGGACAGCATTTTTCTCTGAAAGTACATCATATCAAAAAATGATGCTTAGTTTTTCTTCTAATTAGGTTCCAATAAGCCCAAATAGCAAAAAGAAATAAAAAATGCATGTAAAAAAAAGGCCCATTTTAATGATATTTAATTATTAATAAATTATATAAATATTTATAATTTATTAATAATTATTAATTACAATTACATAATATTTTAATGTTTGTTTTTACGTTACAACATAAATTCTTTTAATTTGTCAGGTTATTAAAATCACGAAACTCCATCAATAAAGGATCAAACTTTTCAAGTGAATAAAGAAAAATAACATTAAACACAAGTTAGGACATTAACTTTGTTCAAAATGGTTTTGTCAGAGTTAGAATGGGTATAATTATATGATGATACAAAATGAGCAAAAGCCTATGTGAGAGAAGTTTCCCTCAGTAAGGATCTCTAAAGGTTTTGTGCTTCTTGTTGTCAGTACGGCGTTACAACAGTTGAATCCCAACAATAATTACCTGTCTGTTCTCTAAAACTGTAGAGAATAGATTTACTGGTCATTTCAGCATGGATGAAGAAATAGATTTCCTGTCTCAGCAGGAATGTGACTTGGTGCAACAGGTTTTTTCAAAAGCAGTTTTCTCCCCTACCTGGCTTTCTAGAGTGAAAAGAAGGCCTTCAAATATAACCTGCGGCATTCAATGAGAAAGGCTGCTACATAGAAAACCTCTTCAAACATGGGTTTACAAATAAACTGGGCTGCCCTCAGTCAACCTGCTGGTATTTATCTCTTCAATGACTCCTCTCCCCTTCTGTCTCACCCTGTGTAGGGAGCCTCGGCGAACCCATGGAGGAGGGAGCAAAGGAAGAAAAGGTTGAAAAGGCTGTGACCGAGGCTAACAGCCCAGATGAGTTGGAGAACAAGAAGAAAGAGTATGACGAGAAGACCGAGGAGGAGGAGGAGCGAGTTGAGAGAAAGAGCGCTGATGAGAAAGGGAAAAAAGCTGAGGGGGCAGTAGAGAAAAATGGAGCGGAGCCGAAGACTGATGATGAGAAAGGGCCTGCTGTTGCCAAGAACTTGGCGGTTGAAAAGGACATGCAATTCGGAGAGGAGAGCCCAAAAAGTCAAATGGAAAAAGGGCAGAAAGAAGCTAAAGAGCAGAAAGATAAGGAGCCGGCCAAGAAAGCCTCCATCAGCAGTTTCTTTGGTGAGGAGAAATTTGCATAGCTCTGTGCTTGCACAAAGGAGTGTCCATAAATATACTTTTATCAGTGAGGGAAGATGGCAAAATATTGTTCTGCCCCAACCCTTGCTCCAAACTCACCTTCCCTTTTTTTTCTTTTTTTTTTTCTTCTCTTTCAATAGCTCCAAGAAAAGCTGCAACAACGACAAAGAAGCCCGACCGGAGTGACAGAGAGAAAAAGACGAGTACAGAGAAGAAGACTTCAACGGAGGAGAGCAAAGACAGCAAAGAGTAGGGCAAAGTACAACAGGAAGTTGCACGCATGTGACCCGCTCCACAGCAGGTCGTGTTTAGCATAATAATTCAGCGTGGTTGAAAGCACCGCCGACTGACCAATCAGAATATTACAAAATATGTTGTTATTTTTCTCTAAGACCCCCTTTTGTTTTCTCTTTCCTGTTTTCACGATAAACAAAAGCAAGGTCATAAACAAGGTCATTCTATGGGTTCTAGTCCAGTGCTGACATGGAATTTGATCAGTTTGTCCTGTCAACCAATAGATATCAGAAACTTTGATGAACCTTGCTTTAAGTTCAACTTCCTCAAACTTTTTCCCACATCAGCCACGCTTTCAAAATACGCTCCGTAACACTTTATACATTTTAAAATATCCCTTTGTTATGATAATGTCGCACATGATTTTCTGTCTACAATGAGATGTGAGTTTGCTGCAGGGACTGTAACAGCTGTCGCCGTCATTGCTGTTAATTTGCTCCCTCTTTTTTTCTTGTATTTTCATCAGTGAGTCAACATCAGGACAGACTGACTACAATCCATCCGGGCCAAACTACCATCCTGTGGATCACGCCTGCTGGAGGAAGGGCCAAAAGTGAGCTGCCCTTTTACTAATTTAAAGACCCTATAAAGAAATGGAAAGCATGATCTGCCTCAAAAAAAAAACCCTAAATGATAAATAAATTAGCATTCATTTATAATTAATATAAATCCTTGATTCCAGTGGATGCATATGAAGATATAGTTTTTATTATGCAATTATGCAAAATAACCCGTGAGAATTTATTTACGGCTAACGTAAAATAAGAAGTAGAAAATCTTCTCAAGAATTTGTTTCCTCGTTAATATTGACTTTCATTCTTCACTTCTGACAAATACAAGAGAATCAAGTTCCAATGCCGCCATGATTTTACATGAAAATGTTTTCTATAAGTCAGATATACTGTATACATTATATATTTATTCTGCCCCTGAAAGCTCAACTGTGGTGGAATTCAGTCCACTACAGTTTTCCTGTCCAGTTATTCAGTCAGCCTTTAAGAACTCGGAGGAAATAAATTTTTCAGCCCAGGGAAGGTCCATTTTTGTAATGGCATGTCATGGAAAAGTGCATGAATTTTATATCAAGACTGGTCTGAGATTGGGATTAACTCCCGTCGTTCATCACTATGTGAGTTTGCTTTAACCTGATTCTGAGCAGGTGAAGGAACGCGACGTTCCCACAGGTGACACTCATGTCTCTGAGGTTGGATTTCAACATCCAGGCAGATTTTTCTCATGAATCCATCTGCTCCTCCCGTGAGATTCAGAAAAACAATTGTTCTAATTGCAGTCCCATCCCCCACTCGTATGGAGCATAATGCTCTTTGAAATGTCAGACATCTTTCTCACCACGGCTTCACTGACCTTTGCCCTTTCCACTGTTGCATTCAAGACATTTTGATAATCTGCAATCAAAGCAATCAAATTGTTCCATATTCTAATTCTAGGTTGGTAAATACTGTGTAAATAGGAATCCGTCAGTGTGTGCTTCCCCTTGCTAACACATGCTAATCACTCCCCAGAGTGCCGTACCTGGCAGTGGCTCGGACTTTTGAGAAGATTGAAGAGGATTCTGGCAGGTAAGAGCTACATATGGAGGGAAAGGCGTTTCCAGGATGAGCAAAACACCTTTAAGAGAAAGTGATCGCTAAGCTTTTTACGCTACTTTTTACCAGAACATGTTTAGAATTACCACTGGTGGGAATTCTTGGAATAAAGGCCATCTGCTGTAAGGATGATAACTATAACAGTAACTTTCCTGTATACGCCGTTTACTAAACAGTTGTGACTCAAGTGCACCACTGCGCCAGCATGGCAGACAATATTGGGGGGGGAGGGTGCTGACGATCAAAGTCCCACAGAGGAGGAAGTAGGAGTGACATGAACCCCCCCCCTTAGTCCGACCTTATGCTTTACTGGCGGCATCAAATATTTCAACTTCAAAACTAGATGGTGTGAATCATCGAAACCTTTTAATGCTGGTGAAGAAAGGAATGTTAGACAGCTACCAGAGGAGGCGAGGAAATGGGATTAATTTTATGGTTGGTTCAGAGAATATGGAGGAACTCTAAGGCGCACTGGACTATAAGGTGCACTGTCAGTTTTAGAGAAAATTAAAGGCTTTTAGGTGCGCCTTTTAGTGTGGAAAATACTGTAATAGCAGCATTCAGCTGTTATCCATGATGCTTTCTTGGAAACTGATGACTTTAAAATGTTTGCGATTATCATAAAAGAGATTTCGGAGAAGGTGATGCATATGATTCTCTACATTTTAAAGGATGATTCTCAAGTCAATTCATAGCAACAATTTCTCTTCACAGGATACTGAATGACACGCTTTGCACTGATTACTGATTATTTTTTTTCCGACCAGTGGTTGTCGATGTATAGAATTTTATGACAAAATCTATTCAGTCCCTTCCCACAAGTTAAATTTCAGATTAAAACCAGAAGACAAATTAGTTTTGCCTGCCTCCCGGTATTTACAGAACAGCTCTAAAATTAATTTTAAATCATCCCAAAGCAATTCTTTTTGTCTTTTTCCTAGGCTGAAAAACATTGAGACGCTGTCGAACCTGTTTCGCTCTGTGCTGCTGCTCTCTCCAGGTAAATGCCATTTCATCTTTCCCATAATGCATGCTGATGTAGCTACACAGGCTGCTTGGCTGCCAGCCACTCTATCAAGGAGATGATGATGAAGCCAGGTTGCGCATAAAAGTGGGGAGGATGAGTCAGTTCATTGATGTGATTCTGTGAAGTTGGTGTCTGTTTTTATATGCATGTGTTTGTGTGCACCTCAATTTATAGGCCTGTATGTTTGTGTCACTGGCTTCCTGTTTGTTTGTGTGTATCTGCGTGTGTGTGTGTGTGTGCATGTGGTGTTTTCCAGAGGACCTGCTGTGCTGTGTGTACCTGTGTTTGAACCAGATAGGTCCTGCCTACCTGGGGATGGAGCTTGGCATCGGAGAGACGGTGCTCATGAAAGCTGTTGCTCAAGCAACTGGTAATGGATACACAATCACAAATAACCATTCAAGGCGCCCAATCAGTCGCCGGTTTGTTTGCGGCGTAGTTGCTTAATGACACCCTTCTCCGCTCATCAACCAGCACAGCGGATGCTATTTACTGCCCCCTTTTCTTGTTTCCAGGGCGACAATTGGACAAAATCAAGGCAGAGGCGCAGGAGAAAGGAGATTTGGGACTCGTAGCCGAGAGTTCCCGTAGCAACCAGCGCATGATGTTCCAACCGGCCAGTCTGACAGCAGGGGGCGTGTTTAGGAAATTGAAGGAAATTGCTAGCATGAGTGGGAACTCGGTGAGCCTTTGAATAACATTTTCATTAGGGGGAAAGTGGTCTTGGGTAAATTTTTTTGTTGTTGTTTTGTTTACACTTGATTTGCCTCCCAGTATCGGGGGTCAGGGAGTAGGAAAATGTTTACCTGATTGTGCACGGAATAGTGAATTATTGTTATTTATCTACTTCAAGCGGGGTCATTTTTAGCCTTTTAATAAACCGTCACCCGGCTGGAATTTCCAAAGCAATTAGTTTCTTTTCATCCCGGTTGCTGTTGGCACTTTTTTTTTTTTTTTCCACACTTTGAATTGAACATGGAATTTGTACTCGCTGGTGACCTCAGTCTCTCTTTTTTTTTTTTTTGCATTCTTTTTTTTTCTCCTGTGAATCTCTTCTCCTGTGAATCTCAATTTCCTTCTGCCTGCCTCAGGCCATGAATAAGAAAATAGACATCATCAAAGGCCTCTTTGTGGCATGCCGTTTTTCCGAGGCCCGCTACATCGTCAGGTAAAATAACAGTCTCACACACACACGCATACAAAGCCAGATTGCAGAGTGTGTGTGATGCACACAAACTTGCACGTGTACAAAAATATATATATTTCCCATTCTAAATCCTTGTTTTATACTCAAGAACGTTGCTGTTGTCTAATGGGCTCTGACGGCTGCTGGTCTTATGATTGTGATGCGCAGGTCCCTGGCTGGAAAGCTGAGGATAGGCTTGGCTGAGCAGAGCGTCCTATCAGCATTAAGCCAGGCTGTTTGCTTGACCCCCCCCGGACAAGGTAATCTTAAATTCTAAGAGATGTTTTGTTTTTTTCTTCTTCTTTTTTTTTACAATTTCTAAATAAAGCTTATCCTGAAACAATAGTTAGGTACCAACCCATTCTACCTGCATATTGTTGTTTCTGTTCTTGCTGGCACAAAATCCCATGGATTTACGTTATTCTAAGGTATTCATAACTGTCGTTGACCTTGTTTCATTGCGTATGGCCGCACTCTTGTGCCTCGTGGGTGAGTTGAGCGCTAACACTTTTAGCTTAGATTCTGCTGCTAAGCCTTCAGCTCACAAGCGTTGTCAATAACAATTTTTCAAAATTGATTTTGTGATCTCGGGCTTTCAGATTCTTAAATCAAATCGGACAAGCTATCGGAATGTTGCGCTTTTTCTCCACTTCTCTATACGCTAATAAACAAACCCACATATCGTGTTGTCAGGAACAATTCTGTGATTCGTCTTTACCTTGAAGCTTTTTGAAAACTTTTGTTCACTAAGACACCACAACTGCTTTCCCATCAACATCGGGGTGAGAAGACAACGACTGTGTTTCCCTTTTTGTTGTGAAGTGTTCCTTTAACAAAGTATATTGAATAACACGAGCACACACACCATCCATAGTTGAACTTGTAGGTACACAATGCCTTTGTGTTCCAATCCCATCTGCCTGCTTGGCCAGAAAAAAAACCATCGAGGGGGAGGGAGGCCAAAAGTTTGGACAATATCCAATATTCCTTTTATTCTGCTTACAACCTTGTACTGATTTCATAGATGCTTTTCACACTTGATTATTGGTGCGGGTTTTTGTTTTTGTCATTGGGTTATGATCAATCACTTGAAAGAAAAAACATGATGGGACACACTGCAGGAGAGGTGTTCTATCTGCGATTATTAAATATGGATTAAAATAACATTTGCATTCATTGAGTGGGTTGATTATGATGATATTTCAAATGCTTAATGTGGAGACACACATAAAACACAATAAATCTCCGTAATCACATGAGATTGTTGCATCGTCTCGACAACAAGTTGCTGAATTCCTCCTTTTTCTGTTGGGACAGTTTCTGACCTCCTCTCGCCAACACCACCTACCCTAAATTAAATAAAGTCCTCCTCGACTTATTAGTATTCGTGGCTTACTCATGACTGGAGGTATGATTTAATAAGAGTCAATTAGACGGAGAGTCTCGGTAGGAAAATTTGCATTGATCTGTGGTCTGGCGCGGAAATGGTTTTCTTCGCGTTCTTATTTATTTATTTAACCATTATTTAATCAGGCAGGTCAGCTAAGAGCAGATTCTTTGTGGGGGCTGAAATGGATCATTGCAGTGAATAATTTATGTGGCTAAATTAGTATTCAGCCCCGTTTTAAATGTATTGTAATTATTAATGTTGACCTGGGAAACAAAAACAGCTCATTTTGCCCCCGTATTATGTTAACAATTTAACCACCTTGGGCAGCAAAACTACACATTTAATAGTGTGGAAAGCACTTTAGTGCATCTGTACACTCATTTCCTAGACTTCAAAGTGCTTCTTAACGCTCACCGAACAAATGTTGGGTCCTTCAAGTATCGAAACCCATACGCAGACCTGTTTTAAATGCATTCCTTCCCTCCCCTCCTTATAGGTTTCCCTCCCGCTGTGCTTGACGCGGGGAAGGGGATGAGCGCGGAGAGCAGGCGGGCTTGGATCGAAGAGAAGAGTCTCATTCTCAAACAGACTTACTGGTAACCGAAAGCCCAAACAAACCCCCCACCACCCCACCCGTCAACTCACTTTGCAGTCTCTCCTCGGCAACGCCACAATGCCTCCTCATCCTCCTTAAACCCTGTCCCCTCATTCCGTCTCACTTTATCTGCTCACTTTCATTTTGGATGATATTGATTCCACCATCACCCCACCCCCCACTCCCTTTATTTTTTGTGTGTGTTTTTTTCTTCCCACTCCCTCATCTCCCCACTCACTCCCACATCCCTTCTCTTCAGCGAGATGCCCAATTACGATGTCCTCATCCCCGTACTGCTGAAAGAGGGCATAGAGCAGCTACCCAATCATTGCAAGCTCACTCCAGGTAAGCAGCCAATTGGAAGGCAGAAAAGGTTATAAGATCCAAAACATAGACGGTTGTGTGTATTGATCTGTTTAGTGGAGGTGAGTCACTTATTTTACTTGAGTCGTTTATCACAGCGAGATAAAAGATGCCATTAAGCTAAGGATTAGCGCCCAATTACACTGTTGTTAAGCAATTTGTGATAGAGAGTCTTGGCATCAGGTAGGACATTAATACCAGCCTCCATCTGAACATGACGAAAGTGGAACGCCGAATTGGCCCTCGCTGCTCAGTTGGAAAAAACGTAGCTGCTAATTTGGCAGGTAAACAGCCGCCATAAAGAAATATGTTGTGTTTAAAGGAGTTGCTGAATGCTGGGATGGAGCTAGTGAGATTGAACAAAATTAAAGGAGTTTGTTAGGTGAATTTCATTATATCACTCCTCTGCTTCTTTTAAGAATAACTTAAAAGCACCGCCTAAGGGGATTGGTGGAGAAAGACTTCACGTTTAAGCTGAATGGGTGCAAAAAAAAAAAAAAATTCAGCTGTGGTTCTGTCACCGAAACGGTTTTGTTCGGATCTGTCAGTTTGGAACATGTCAAACTAAGTAAACTTCACAACTACTGTTTGCTATTTTTTTTTTTTTTTTGCAGACAGATATGAGCTCTAATCCCCATTAGCTGGAGCCCTGATCCTCCTGCACTCACATTTTAGTGTTTAATGATCATAAAAAATGAATGGCGAAACAGTAAAAGCATGTTTTGCTTGTTCTGGCCTCACATATTTTTTTAGTCGTACATACAGTGATCCCTCGTTCCTCGGGGTTAATGCGATCCAGGAACACCCGCAAAATTACAAAATTCCGGTAATTTACTGATATTAAACCACATTCTGTCTGTATTACCTTTTCCAACACTCTTATAGATTGTTTACAGCCCTTTTAGGTGTTTCTTCAATACATGGAAGTGCGCTGCGATTGGTGAGTCTCGGAACGCAGCGCACTTCCAGACGCTGTCAACCAATAGAATGTGCAAACGGCATCACGTGACTACCTACTTAAAATCCAAGATGATGTGAAGCCGAGCATCTTGAAGCGCGAATACGTGAGGGATTACTGTATTTACTTTCTCTAATCCTCTTACCCTCTGTTCCTCTCAGGGGTTCCGCTGAGACCCATGCTGGCCCACCCAACCAAGGGCGTCAGCGAAGTGATGAAGAGGTTCGATGAAGCAGCGTTCACCTGCGAGTACAAATACGATGGAGAGCGTGCTCAGGTTGGAGTTTGTGTGCATGCGTGTCGGCAACGGAGCAAAACTGCGTCTGTCTCGTGTCTGGCACCGAACGTATGCCTGCAATTTAGTATGCATGTACCCTTGGGCTTTGTTATTTGTGTGTGTGTGTGTCTGTGTGTGTGTGTCATTAAAGGAAAACAATAGTGGCGGTTTTGCCCCTGGCTTTTAAGGCAGAGCATGCCACTGGACCAAAAGGAGAAGCAGGGGTGGTGGGGGTGATATGGGGGTGAGGTGAGCGAAGAGGCAAAATACATAAAAGGTAGAGGGATGGGGAAAATGAAGACACAAGGGGGGGTGAGACCGCAGTGAGAGTGTGGAATTTTCAAGAGAGGCCCAAAGAGACACAGAAAAGAGAGAGATTGTAACGTAAACCCCTCCAGCTGTATTGTTAATTTTGGACAGTCATGCCAATAAAGTGTCTTTGAACTGAGTTGAATTGAGAAGAAGAGAAGATGAGAGGAGAGAAAAAACAGAAACAGGACGTGAAGGGAGAGAGAAAGTCACATGACACCCTCCTCCCCATCCCTGCTTCTCTCTCTGGTGTCACTGCAGTGGACATTACCCAAACCTACCAGCAGAGGGACTCAGTATACACCAGCTCAGTTAAAACACCAGCTCTGTGTTTGTGTGTGTGTGTGTGTGTGTGTGTGTGTGTGCGTGCGTGCGTGTGTGCGTGCGTGTGTGAGACCTTATGTGTAGATTTTATGAATCGCCACAAAAAAAAAATCGTCTTTCTACATTGCTAGTGTGTGTTCACTGTAATCGAGGGTGGTGTTCTGTGTTCATGAATGCATAGAAAGATAATTTAAGTGAATAAAGATTCAACTGTGAAGCTGGAGCCTAAAAAAATCAAACATTTTTCACGATTTCACTGCAAACATTTTGCACAAAGTAGAACACACCATCGATCACAGTCCACTTTAATAAGGAAAAGAAAGGAACATGTAAGGAACATCATGATAATAGGACATAATGGACGGAATAAGCTTGATTTGGTGATGCTGGTGTCTTCATAACTGCCTTGTAATAAAAATGTAAAGATCTGTTTCCAGATGTGAACCTCTCCTCCCAGACCTGACCTTCTCCTGAAGAATATCACTAATGAACCTCCTTTTCTTCTCCAAGTTGATTTCCCTCTGCTGCCGGCTGAAAATAACTACAAAATTATAGACGTTGAAAACTCAGGTGGAACAACACGCATGAGTTCACACGACAGTCGTGTTGTTGGGAATGCATGGCGCTAACTAAATGGCTATGAAGCTCTCCAGTTGAGAGAGAAGGCAGGCTTACATTGGTCGGGCTCCAGCTGGGAGTCTGCCATGTCTCTTGGCCGGGCCCAGCAAGATTTTTACGACTTTATGATTGTCCAATCTGGCGTAATGTTCATCTCCAAAGATAAAACCGCTCAGTAGTCTGGTTTGGGTACGTTGTCCACAGGTAGAGATTTCAGTTTAATATGTTTTAAGTGAAGCAACTGGCACTTTTTCCCTTCTTTTACTTCATGCATTATTCACACATCCATCTGTTATTTAATCATCAAAATCTAAGTTAATAATGTATAAACTGGCAATTTGCTTCCACTTTATTTATGGTTTTGGGTTGTGTTTTTTATTCTCCCTACAGATTCACATTCTAGAGAGTGGTGAGGTTCGAGTATTCAGCCGTAACCAGGAAGACAACACCAGCAAATACCCCGATATCATCTCACGCATTCCCAAGGTAAAACACTGTAAGCGCACAGCGCGGCGGCTCAGCCCCTGGGAGAGAGGAGCATAATCTGAGCTCTGATTTTCAAATGAGGGCTTTTACAGCACTGCAGATAGCAACTGCACACATTTATCTCGCCCGCGCCATCGCTCCCTTTTTCCTGTCATTAATCGGTATTCACTTCTCCCGTCTGTCTGTTTTGAAACCAGTTTCCAAAGTTTAGGTTCCTTTTCTCATCCCTTAATGTTTTTGGACTTTTTTTTGTTCACCTTCTACCACTTAAACCTGCTAGCCGTTATTTTTTTAAAATTCTTCATCATGTGTGTTAGCAGGAGGAGGAGGATCATGTCACGTCTGTCCATCATGTTTCAGTTTTGGAGCATAACTCGAACTCGTGTTTTTTATGTGAGAATTTGTACACGCAGCAAACAAGTACTCAAATCTTGTCTTTTGCTTTTTTTATTATTATTTTCTGTTCCCATGGTTACTAGTTCGACTTGAGGCTTATTCACACTCCGTACGAAATCAGATGTGTCCATTTCTGAAGGTGTGTTCATCTGTACTCACAGACCTTTCACGTCTTAACACAAATACAGGAGATGGAGCAAGATGGCAGTGAAGAGTTAATACAACAGATATAGTTGTGATAATATTCTTGTAAATACAAAGCAGGAGAAGCATCGTCCTCGTTGGTGAACTAGGAAGCCGTTGGATCCACTGAGACACAATTTTATTGCACATTTTTCTTCTTTGTTATTTCCATACATGTTTGTCTTCAGGTGTTCGATGGAACTATTTCAGAACCAGCTTTTTTTATTCTTGTCATTGCACTTACACTAAAATATTACCCACGCTGTTGTCATTGCTGCTCATCCACCTCTTGGCTAACGCGGGATAGTCACGTCGTTGTAAATCGCTATAAGTCCAGTACAGCTGTCGGTGTTGACGCATTCCCACAGAAAGCTATCGATCATTTTTGTTCACAAAACCTTATGAACACTTGTGTGCTAGAGAGGAGCCTCAGCATTTTATTTCTTTTCATTTTCAGATATGTCATTCTCCAAATTTAGTGTTTTCTATGTAATTATCTTTAACAAAGGCCAGGTACTCCTGAGTATTTTATTTAATCAAGAGATGGGAAATTTGTCATAAAACTAAATTGAAAATTAAAACCAAATTAAAAAGCAGCTTTGGATAGACTATTCACGTTGGTGACTTTTTGCTGGTGTCGACAGACAGAAAGTGATGACCGGTACCTTAACGTGTGGTGGTTGCCACCTAATCCTATGTCATTATTGGTGACATTCAAAACCTCACACTCTAAAAAAAAAAAAAAATCCCATTCACAAACTCAGTACCTGCTGAGACTTGTTTGTTTGTTTGGTTTTTTTTTTTGCAGGAAGTAGCGATGAAGTCTTCACTCTCCCTGTTGAGAACACAACAGTTATTGAAAGTCATTAATATTAAAAATAATTCCCATCTCATCTACCGGGGCACGCTAATGAGTCTAATAAATTCTCAGAACAGCCAGAGTGTTTCCTGATGTCACAGGAGGAAATGGATGCACTTCTCGTCACCGACATCAGCGTTCTACTTCAAAAGAAAAAAAAAAAAAGGAGATTTGTGTTAGTTTCTCCGTTTTACATAATGACTATGAAGTGGTTTTTCATTTTTCTACCTTGCTCCTATATAATGATGATGATGCACATATCAAGGTTTTTATTGTGAACCGTCATTTATAAAACAGAACAGACGTCAAAAAGGTTTCTGTATTAGTAAGACTTAGTAGAAATACAGTATTTTTTAGCACTATAAGCACCTAAAAGCCTTTAATTTTCTCAAAAACCGACAGTGCATCTTATAATCCAGTGGGCCTTATAGAGCTAAAAATACCGTAGTGGTATTAGAGGTAGTGATAGGAGTTGTAGTATTAATGGTGACCCATAAAGAAATGAAAACATTTCAGAATAATGCAATGATTTAACTGTTTTTTCTCAGTGGAAGTACGAGCGAGAATACTCAATTCTGAAAATGAATCAAGATGCATCATTTCTTTGACGACAAAAAAGTGAAAACGTAAGAAGAAATCAAATTATCACAGCAGGATTTATTTCTTGACTCCCGTTAAGGCAGAAGTTTTAAGGCTGCGCGTTAAAATCTTTGATCGGAATCTCAAATGAGGATCTGAAGGCGTCGCTTGGTGCTCGCAGTGATGCTCCGCACGAAGCCCGGCTGTCCTCGCCAGCCTCCATATGTTCGACGCCCTCCTACCGACCGTCTTACAGAGCAAGCTAGGATACATTGCAGTGATGTAATTCACAGAAAAGTGACATTTTTAAGTCTGTTTGATTCAAAAGTTTGTGTTATTCATCAATGAAACTCAGTCATTGTGATGTTTGTTTGGATCAAATCCCCTCCTCTCTTGCCATCTCTCTGTGACTTGACGAATCAAATGGAGTCCAGCTCGCCATCAGCTACCATTTAGATTAATTAGTGATGGCTGGAAGGTCGGCTGACACGATGTTTGCAGAACGGAGAGGAAAGCTAATAATGTCTCCGATATTTGTGTTTTGTATTTTCATTACAACACTGAACAATCTTATCGCTCGTGGCAGATTTTCCCCCCATATTGAGCAGGCCTTCCACATTCTGATGGGGTTTTTTTGGGCGTTCTGTTGGTTTTAAAGCGGCGACCATGAACCACAGCACGCCCATTTAGGAGACTTTGGTTGTGTGTCATTCTTTGTATTTTCATTTTTAATAGAACCACAGAAATAACCCCACCCCCACCCCCCCAAATATAAACCAGTCAGAGCTTTATCATTTAGGTCAGAGATGGAGACTAGCTGGTCAGCAGATGGGTTTTAAATTCAGCAGGGATGGATGGGAATAATAAGAAAACACACCCAACACCTGACCATCTGTCCTCGAGTTTCTATCACATTTTTTGCTCCTTTTCAATATTCAGAATATTTAAAGCTAATGTAATTCTTTGTTTCTATCTCTCCACTTGTTGCATCCTCATGTTCCTCCATCCAATCATTTCCCTCTCCTCTTCCTCACTTCCTAATAATGCCTGTCAGGTCAGCCACCATCACTGCTCTCCTTTCAACGTTTTCTTTAATTCTTTCCTCCCATGCTTTTCCTGTTCATTAATATTTCTTTTCTTTTTCAGCCCCTTGATGCAGCCTGTCTGCTGTTTTTCCCCTCCTGGTCTGCCTCTTCTGCCTCATCCTCTCTCCGTTCTCTTCATCCTCACGCGCTCCTGGCTGCTGTCTCCTCTCACCTTTTTTTTGTTTGTGCTTCTTCTTGATTCCTGTCTGCTGTCTCACCGTTTGCCTTTCGCACCTATTTTCAACACATCTCCCCTTTTTAAAGTAACCTTTTCTTCCACGTCATTTTTTTTTTTTACTTTCTTGCTCCTGTCCTACCTTTCCATTTTCTCAATATTCTCACTCTGCATTTCTTTTCTTTTTTTGTCATCTTTTTTTAACCTCTCTTTTGCTGACTTTCACCTTTCTTTCTCACTTCATCTTTTCCCAGTTTAAATCCAAGTTTTAGGGAGAGAAGAGACACTTGAACTGAGTCAAAATGTGCTTTTGCTTCATTTGCATGCACCCTTTTAACTGATGGCATCATTCCATTATATTCGATTTGGGCTGGAAACTATTTTCTCGCCTTCATAATTTAATGTGTGACTTTTAATTTATGACCTTTAATTTACCATGATTGTGCTGTAAAAATAGCCAGTGTCAGTTGTTAGAATGAAGCTTTCATCGAGGCAATCGATGGCTTATCATTAGCATGGCAGAGGATTAATGAAAGAGACTGCTTAAATTGAAATTTGCATTCTCGGCGCTGACATTGATGCTGTCATGGTGGTGCATGTCGTATGTGTGATACTTCTGGAACGCCATAACTGAACCGTGCCTGAATGAAGCCACACCAGCACAACATAGAAGAGCTGGTATGATTAGATTTTACAGCACTTTGCTGCATGATTTTACATATTAATGGAGATTTTTTTTTTCCTTTTATGTTTCTAATTATAAATGAACATTAGTGCATAAATATCTGCTGTATATACTTGTATTACTGATGATTCTTTTATTTATCTTCTCGTCCTGATGGGTTCATTTTATGTTTGCCTGACTTTGTCTGATCGTTTTCTCTGATCACCCTTCAGATTTTACTCCCCAATCTGGTCTCAGCCTGTCCCACGTGTTAAAATTTAAATTGCAGTGGTGGCCCAGGATGCAGGAGGTTAACGTCCCTTAGCTTCACACACAAGGAGTTGATGACTCAGATAATTAGCAGTCGTAGTCGATCTGTCTACGGTTGGTTTCACCGCCACCTACGCCTGTGGTCGTTCTTCCAGGATAAGAGAAGATCAGCTGTGAAAGCCTCTTTTGTTTGTGTGGAAATAGAACTAAAGCAAATAAACTGAGCATTAAATCACAAATACCTGGCTCCTGGCACGACGTGTGACCGTCCAACCAAAAAGAGCGGAGTGTTCAGCGATTTTGCCGTATTAGAAGAGACGATAATAAACAAGCCTGCTCAAGTGCAATGATAAATGTCGGGTGTAAAGATTATACACGAACGTGTCGACTTCCAAAGCATTTGGTAACAAATTGAGAGTGGCTGCGTGTCCCTGGAACTACATGAGCATGTTACAGATTATTATCCGCGGTCATTAAAAACCTCTGGCTTGTGTTTTCTAAGCAGTCGACACTCCCAAGTTTGTTCCATGTACCGTCAATGGAAACGACACGATCCTTTTATGACCGCGACAGATGTTGGTAAATGGCCTCATCTGGCTTTTTTTATTGCGAAAAGACGTCCTGATCACTCTACTGAATAAAAATCACCCTCTACTTATTCATGTTTTCTTTTTTGCTCTGCTGCTTCTTTCCAAAGATGAAGAAGGACTCTGTGGTGTCCTGTGTTTTGGACTCGGAGGCGGTGGCCTGGGATCGAGAGAAGAAACAGATCCAACCTTTCCAGGTCCTCACCACCCGGAAGAGAAAGGTAACAAACATAGAAGACCGCATGAGTTGGGAGGAATTCCCAGGGTGTTGATAGGGTAGAAAGTGAGTCGATGGGGAGTCGAAAACAAGCTGAGAAAAGGTTAAAAGAGGGAAAAACAAGACAGAGATAAAGACCAGGAGGTAGAGGAGAGGTGGATAATGGAGTGTAATGATCCGGCAGACAAAGGGAGATGGACGGAGAACAAGCAGACAGAACGAGGGGAGATTGATAAGCATGAGACAGAAAATTCAAATGGATCGTGGAGAGAGGCGGGTGGTGTGAGATTGCAAATGTCAGAGCTGTGTGTACGTGTGTGTGTGTGTGTGTGTTTTTTTTATGTTTCGGTCAGAATAACGGCCTCTTTCCACTACACCAATCACATTAGAGGGAAACAGCTCCTTTACCTTGGTTTCTCCTAAGCGTGATGGTTTCTTTGTAAATTAGGAAAAAGAGAAATGAGAGTGCAAATGAGAACATGATGATGGAAATGTTTGGAAATGATTACGCTGATGATCATTTTGCTAGATACTGTTACCGACTCTATGTAATCATGATTATTTGTAGCTCTGGTTTGATACACAAACTGATTGTTCTGTGCTTCTGGCGTTTTGTCACAACATCTCCACTGTTTGGATGAAATGAAATATTTCAGACTAAGAGACGAAGCCAGATATGGACTAATTAAACCTCATTAATGTGTGGAGGGGGAAGTAATGAGCCAGGGAAAAAAAAAAAAGCTGAATGAAAGAGCAGAAGGGAAATCTGTCAGATTTAAAAACTGCACAGGAATTTTATTTTGGTAATTCCGAGCACACACACACACACACACCCCTGCTACTGGAATAAATATATGTCAGAAAGAAGAATGGTCAGAGTCAGCTGCATCATTGCTTCTTACATTCAAACTATTTATAACACGAGTGTCTTATGTAGTGGAGATTTACGCCTGGTTGGATTGAAACGGAGAAAGCACCCAAGAACTGCTAAGTCGGACTGTTTTGTGTAGCTTAGCGTGAAAAACTGACAACGCCAACGTTTAACGAAGCGGAACACGATCAGTACATTTCAAACAATGTACAGTATAATAAATAAAATAAATAGGTAAGTAACAATAAAATAAACATGATTTGAGAACTCAGTATTTCTTATTTGATGCAGTTCATCAGCTTTGAAGCAGCGTTTGTGAACATTTAGAGAACGGCGATTAGATGTATTTTAAATGTGGTTCTTCGATCTGTTTTAGCTGTTTGCAAATGTTTAATGACAAACTGAAAATAATCCAGGAATACAATCATCTGCTCTTTGAATGCACTATTTATTTTTGCAGTTATTGATAATTCTCTAAATGTGACATCAGGATCCTGTTGGACGGACTATAATGGGGTCAAAGGGTAGATGGGCGTAAATAGGATCAGGTCAAAGAGAGGGGGGGTGAGGGCTGGAGATGAAGAATCAGAGGATGTGAGTGGAGATGAAGAGGAAGATGAGGGGAGGTGTGGCACTGTTAAAGGTGGGGAATGCTGGGTAGTTAACTTTTAGGAGAACTTAAAGACCTGTTTATAACAAGTCCCAGGATTGTACGTAAGACTTTATGAACAGGATGCTTGATTTGCATGTTTTTGTTGCTTAATTATTTAAGTGTGTGTGTGTGTGTGTGCTTTTGTGTCTCCCTACAGGACGTGGACGCCTCAGAAATCAAAGTCCAAGTGTGTGTGTACGCCTTCGACCTCCTCTATCTGAACGGCGAGGTAAGGCTGTGGTCCTGACGCTGTAAAAATATTACCCAGAGCGCCGCTTGACTTAAATCCGGCACGCGTGTTTGTTTGCAAGTCGACCTGCTGGGACGCCGCAAATGTCCCTGAATGCCAATGATCGCCGTAACAAGATAATGATTCTTAGGCTCATTGTAATTCTGTCCGAGTGTCAGTTTGTGTTCAGGACTGTCTCAGAGTCTCTCTGGGTGTGTGTGGGTGTGTGGGTGTGGGTGTGGGTGTGTGTGTGGGTGGGTGTGGGTGGTGATAATGAACGAGTGCAGAAATACACAAGTTTGCAATTTCATCTCGATAATCCACATTTTTTAAGAATATTTTAAAAATTTGTCACAGAAAATACAAATCGCTGAATGTTTCCATCAACGGGTTTTTTTTTCCCAAGTGGAGGGAAAAAAATAGACAGGATTGAAAAACGCACCAGTGACTTTTAAGTTGAGTCATGTCATCGTTGTTTCCCTCCTAATATGGCATTTATGTAAATGTCATGAATTAATTTGTCCCTGTATGCACATACCTCCTGGCTCTCTGTGGGCCGCTGTTTGTTATTTATGGAATCATTTATTTTGAACTGATTCTATTTGTTGCTTAAATGCTAAATGCACAGTCTTAGCCAGTCTACGCTTCCAACAGCATTAAAGCTATGGAGAACACCAAGGTCACGACTTTGGTGTAAATTTGAGATATTAATGGTGTTAATTTTTGGATTAAATGACCAGAAGAAAAGTTAATTCTAATTTATAAGAGGCAAGAGGAAGTTGAAAACTACTTCATCATTCTCTCTCTCTCTCTGAGAAAACACTTCATCCTTGTCATTACAAGGCCCCAGCTCTGAAAAAGAAATGGTTGTAATGAGGCAGTGTCACCATTTTTATTGTGTGTGTGTGTGTGTGCTTGTAGTCCCTCGTGCGACAGCCATTGTGTCGGCGTCGGGCTCTGCTGAAGGAAAGCTTCTCCGAGGTCGAGGGAGAGTTTGTGTTCGCCCGATCTATCGACTCCGACAACACGGACGCCATTGCTGAATTCCTGGAACAGTCTGTCCGAGGTTTGTGTGTGTCTGTTCGTGGGATGGAATTCTTCAACACTTTGTGTGTGCGTGTGTGTGTGTGTGTGTGTTTGTGTGCTGACTGTAAACGTATTTCCTCATCGTATGTCCTTCATATGTAAATTATGAGAAGGGTGTGGTTAGCTGTGTTCCTTCTCTTCCTCCTCTCCTTTTATTTGCCTCATTTGTTTGTTGTGTCACTGACTTTGCCTCTGTGTGTAGCAGAGAAAGAAGTTTTTGGTGTGTTCGTGTTACACGCCTCGGGCTTTGTTTGTCTTTGTGTCCTAAATGTGTTTTGTGTGTGTGTTTGTGTTCGATTGTCTCAGAAAGAGACAAAGACATTCCGTCTATCTAAAAAGATAATCAGCACATTTCCTTTCTGCTCTGCTAGAGCCGTGTTTGGGTGTATTAATGTGTGTGTGTGTGTGTTTGTAGATTCCTGTGAGGGCCTAATGGTGAAGACACTGGAGAAGGATGCCACCTATGAAATTGCTAAGCGCTCTCACAACTGGCTGAAGGTGTGTGACGTAACACTTTTTCATATGAAAAAACAAGCTGGTGTTTGAGTTAACTCACAAGAATAACCAAACTTTAATCAGTAAATATGCAATGATTTTATTTGCCCCCCCCCCCAAGCTGAAGAAGGACTATCTGGAGGGCGTGGGCGACACGGTGGACCTGTGTGTGATCGGCGCCTACTTGGGTAAAGGCAAGAGGACGGGCACCTACGGGGGCTTCCTGCTGGCCTGCTACGACGACGACAACGAGGAGTTCCAGTCTGTGTGCAAGGTGTGTGTCTGTGTGTGTGTGTGTGTGTGTGTGTGTGTGTGTGTGTATGTGTTTGTGTGTGTTTTCCTTGCAGTGCATCCAACCCGCATCCGAGATAAAGAACTCGTGATTCGTTTTACTGACAATATTTGAACAGAATTTTAATGCCTGTGGCAGAAGATTGATGATTCCTCCTGAAACCAAACGGGGTGATAACGGGGGTTGTAGTTTAGCATAAAGTCTTTAAACTAACAGAGCAAATCTGCTTTTACACAAGCAGACCCGACACCTGCGTAAACCTTTGCAGATCGCAACACTTAAAGGTGTTATTTATACCTCCGAGTGAAGGAGCGCTGTCGCTTTGGGATGTAGGTGTTACCGCGGTTACATTTTAGTTAAACAATTCACATCAGCATCATACTCTCACTTTGGTTTTCTCATCTGAATGAAAGCAAATGAGAGATCCTTCTTTTAGATCTTGGTGTTATGAAGCTATAAAGAGCTGAGTGTTTTCTGTTCACGTCTGTTTCGGCTCTTTGTGTGTGTGTGTGTGTGTGTGTGTGTGTGTGCGTGCTGCGGGGGTATTTTTATGTTTGCTCTGTATTTGTGTGTGATTTTGAACTGCCACTTCTCTCCTCAAATGTGAGTTGTTGGGATATATTTATGTGTCTAAGTGAGTACGGAGGCGTGACTGGGTGCATCTTAGGATAAGCACTAATCGCGTACTGGAGCATGCATGAAAACGTGCGTGTGTGTGTATGCGTTTGAGATAATGAGGGTGTGAACAACAGGATAACTTAACCATAGAACATAAATTTCGTCACTTCTTGTTACAGGAACCTTCCTCCTTCACCCCCCCCCCCCAAACCGTAGCTTTTGTGTCTTCATCCATGATAAAGGGATTTAGTGAGCAGCAGCACCCTCCGCTCCTTACGCCATCCTCTTCGCTGTCACATAGTTGTACAAAACTACACCGGGGAACTTGTTGGAACTGTTGTGCTGTTGGACAATGAACACTATAACAATATGAAAAAATATTTTTTCAATGTGGTTGGAGAGAGAGTGTGTGTGTGTGTGTGTGTGTGTGTGTGTTCCACTGGGTCTTGAATTCAGGGACAGGCATCACAGAATGTATAGCTGCTGGCCAAACCTAATTAATCCATACGCAAATTGGGACAATATTTCATGCAAATGCCTAATTCAATATGAAATGACAGATTACATCCAAAATGTCAGCTTTGTCGTGACGTCAAAGTGTTGGAGAGAAACTTGTCCGACTATTGTTCAACACAATAACAAACCAACTGTAGGGGACATTAGGAGCATAATTCATGTCCACCTAGATGCTGAATTATTTCTAATCTTTGGTGTCCACCTTGAAACAAGACCGAGGTAGAAAAAAGGTCTCTGTTAGAGAGAGATTAATAATTGGTAGTGGATGTCATTATTCACTTCCATGCAGATGAAATAAATGTTAAAAACTGTTCCAATCGCTTGCCAAAAATATTCCAGCAGCCATTAATTAGTCTGTGTGGGATGTTTTTGTGTTTGTGTAAGAGAGAATGAGAGAGAATGAGAACAAGGGGGCACACAGCTCCACAAATAGAAAGTCGGGGGTTTTTTGGCAGGTGAGCACAAATAAATAAATTCTAGGAAAACCCTCTTTCAACTGCTTCCTGCTTTAAGATGAGTGTGAAGCATCCATGTTAAAGAATATTTGTGTGTTTTGAAATGTTGGTCATATTTAAAGGGGTCCTATTATGAAAAACACATTTTTTCAGGTCTTTACATATACATAGTGGTCCTCCCTAACCCCACCAACTCCTAGAATCTTGGAAAAACAAACGCTTCCTGCATCAGTAGATATATTGAAAAATCAGAAATCTACAGCGAATACGCTTGTATTTGTAACAGTTCAATCTATGATGTAACAAATTGAATGATTGAGTAAATTAACCTATCCTGGGTCGTTTTTGATTTTCCACCCGGATATGGGCGTGGTCATCCCAGGGGGGGGGGGGGGGGTTCATTCAGGCTATGATAGCAGTGTGCGGTAACGACTTGGCTCAGAAAGTTCCTCACAAACTGTTGAAGTCAGCTAGCATTTGGATAACTAGTTAGGTCCACTTCAGTCGTGTGTGTGTGTGTGTGTGTGTGTGTGTGTGTGTGTGTGTGTGTGTGTGTCCGCTAAAGGCGTTTCCTCAGCGTCATAGCTGAGTGTATCCAAAGCTACATCGCTCATTAACAAACAGCCTCAGCCTTTATTTAAGTGGGAGGGACGTTTTTATCTCATTCACTCGTCACTGCGACGTAGGTTAGTGGAGGAGGATCAAGTAGGGAACAGCCCGCTGTTCGATATACTTTCTCTTACCTTTCGTTAGTCTGCGTTAGCCGGTGTTGTCAGCCAGCGATCTCTCCTTGTCCATGTCGATTGTCGGGAAACATTATTACATCCTGTTCTTAATCATCTCTAGTCTCCACTGATTTCCATCCCATGTGCTAACACTGTGTGTTTTTCTCCAAGAAAATCTCCGCGATCACCGGCCGGTCTCATCGTGTCTACACAATGATCCATGAGCTACGTTCAGCAGACTGGCCATCGATAGCTGTAGCACGCGTTCATGCGGCGCACGTGAACACAATGGAGGAGGGAGGCAATTCAATGCATTATGAGTCAGAATAACTTTATTGCTACGGTTTACTGGTAGGCATGTAACCAACAGGCAGTAATTCTTCTATTTAATTTGATTTCATGTAGTTATTTATTTTCCAAATTGTCATCCCAGTACTGACTGCGCTTCAGAATTAAATAAAAGAATCTGGATATATCATCTTCTCAAATGAACAATGCTCCATTAACGTGTGGCCTGGAATCAGGACTGACGTTTATCCGCGTCTGATTTTTTCCTGCTGAGATATGATGAGGGCAGGCAGTGAACATCCATCCGCTGCGACTCAGTCAGAAACAGTATGGATGAGGTAATGTTTTAAAAGTTTGCTCCAAGTTATATTTAGCCTTGTCGTGTTGACTTACTCCCTCACGCTCAGACTCCGGTAGCTATAGCAACAGGCAATCTCAATGCTCTTTGATTTAAATTGCCGTTTTCTTTTGACTTTGAGTGTTTTTGGACACAGTTGTACGCACCAACAAAGGTCTAGTCATGGTGTAACATTTTAATGCAAAAAAAAAAACAAAGGCCATAAAATAATGACAAAAAATCCCTAAAAAATTTATTTTGCCCTTGAAAAAGCATTGGTTTCAGTCGATGAAAGTAATGAACTCGCATTTCCATTCGTCAAATAATCTCTACTCTACTTATTTCCCCTCCAATGTCCTCGATGAACCAGACGTCCTTCTCATACAGAGCGATCGCTGTGATGAACACCAGTCTAGTGTGTCATTTTAAAAGGCTTGTTAATTTTCTGTGGTGAATTACCACACGGCACCTGTGCGGTGATAAATATCCTGTCTAGTTGTGTTGAACGTTCCAGATGCATCGATGCATCTGTGTTTACCGTCGAAGGAAGTCGCTTGAATTCTTCCTTTTCAGCTGTTTGGTTCGCAAAGATCTCAGCAGATCATTGTTATGTGTGCACATGCCTGATTATTGAGTCTGAAGTGAGCAGCGTGCATTAGTTATGATACACACACACATACACACACACGCCAGGAGTCGCGTATGAGAGCAACATGGCAGCTTAATTCTGTTGACCTTGAGGTCCTGGAGGTCACACACCCAGATTATTCGACCATCAATACACTCAAAGGTTCTCCTGTCTTTGTCTGCCACCTCCATAGATTCAGCAGTCGTCGACACACACTCACACACACACACACACACACACACACACACAAACACACTGGATTCATCATACTACCTTAATCTCTGAGTGTGTTCACTTCACACAGACGTTTTCCCTGTATTATGTAGGTGACAGGCGCTCCTGTCGTTACATTACTTAATCTACACCTCCTACACAGGCAGGTCTTAAATAGTCATTATCATGAATGACAGTTCCGCTGTCTGGAACACACACATGTACACACACACACTTACTCTATACTGATCGAATTAACCTACTGCAGGGGCCCGACCCATGTCATTCAGATAGATCATTGACACCGCCAGACTCAGTAGCAAATAAAAATGGCAGCAGGGCTGTTTTCTCAACCTGCAGAACACCCACTTTTCAGATACATATGCGTGCTGTAAGAAAATATATGGATATACTCGTCTTCTTTCGTTGCTCCTGTGCATGTCAGCCCTCTGGGTTTTTCCCGTGTCTCAGCAGGTTGGGGCCCTTTGAGATGTGACACGACGCTTCGGGGCAAAGCAGGCAGACAAGACAGTCGAGGCGTAGGAGGGGGATTTACGTGCTGTTCTGTTTGGTGCCGCTAGACACCAAATGTTGACTGTCCTACCACGAGGGAATATGAATAAATCTGAATGTGTGTGTGTGTGTGCGCGCCTGTCTTATCTGCTTTCATCTGATTGCAGATCGGGACGGGCTTCAAGGATGAAGATCTGGAGCAGCATTATAAGTTCTTAAAGGTAAAGGACCTCTTCAAAGATGGGATTCACCATGTTGACTCTTTTTCCATTCTTAAACAAGGTTTTTAAAAAAAATATTATTCATCTTTAATTCTTCAATTCATGCTCACAATTATTCACTCTCCCTTTTTTTTAAAAAATAAAATGAGTAATAGCCTACAAATATTCTTTTGAAAATGACTCAAGTACTGTTAAAAGAAATATTATTAGAGAAAATAAGGTTTTTCCTCCTGTGTTTGGGTTTAATTTTCTACATATCGTCTATATCATCAAAAGATATCCATTATCTGGCTTTAAAAGACATATATTTGTTTTTTCATATGCGTGAATTTAGTCTCATGGTGATGAATATGGGATAAGTATCGTACACCATTTCTGTTTTAGCAGTACGGATCTGTTATTTGGATTGATTGTGCGGGCGTGTCCTGACATTGGGTAATGACTTGCTTGTTCAATTTACATTTGAAGAGGTTTGTTCCAGAGCAGCAGAGCAGTAACATTTGAAATTGACAACTGCAATTTGAATACGCTTGCTGTTGTGGGAATCACAATTCATTTGGGGATTCTGTTGATTTTATTGTCTGAATCTGCGCTAGAAGACGCGGCGGCGGCGAGGCTGTCAAGAAATGCAGTTTACTGGTTTATGGAAGTGACTGACGTATTGGAAGTACAAACACTGTGGCGCTTATTAATCAAATTAGCTTAAACCTCTATTTTAAAGGTTAAGGGGTTCTTGTCAAGACTACAAACTGCTGTAAGGTGCAAAATTGCAGTGAAATAGTGATTGAGAGGGCGGTGTAACCTTTTTTTCTCCTCTAGACCAGCACTGCTTGTACTCTTGTTTTGTAATGAAGGTCTCCATTTGAAAGTGATGGATGGCGAGTTAAAGGCGAGCTGTTGGTGCCGCCGTGTTGCAGTGCTGCAGGCCGATGGGACTCCAGACATCGAGACAATTGGCTGTGCTCACACTCCTCTGGGTGGTGAGGAGCTGTGCAGTAATGAGGAACACACTGATCCTTTATTTTTATTTTTCTGCTCTGATGGTTATTCTGCTACGTAAACTTAAACCAATGCTTGTTTTTATGCCCTCACCAAAAGGGGGAAATATCTGTTTCACCCTTGTTAGTCTTTATGAATGTCACATATAAAAGTTAAACTTAAATTATGGATAAAATTGCAGACATTTCACACTTTGCTTTGTCCCAAAAGTAGTGCATCTTATAATTGCTTTCTTCAGTTTGCCAGGTTTTTGTTGGGTTTTTTTAAAAACATTTTTAGGCACATTTTCTGGCCGTTGACGTTCACCTCATTTCGAGGTTATGGTCTGTCCACAGCAGCAGAAATTAAGTTTTGCCAGTCGCGGGGGCATCGTTATCCTTGAACACAAAATTCTGTAGTTTTTTTCTTTCTTATTCACCATCTACACGCCCCACTGGGCAAATGTGTGAGACTAACTGCAGTAGAGCTCAAACAATTTGACAATTGATTAGTTAGCTGAAAATTAATGCAAATGAATCTGCAGCAATTCACAAAAAAGAAAAAAAAAGTCTCCTGGCAAGAGCCTTTTCTGCTTTGGAAATATCAGACGATTTCAAGACCAAACAGTCAAAATAAATTCTAATGATAGATGATTATTCTTTGGTTATGATAAAAAAAAATTAGAAAAAACTCTGCTCAAAAAGAAAGTGGTTGAAATAATTGCCAATACCAGTTTGCAAGATCTGCAATTTTTTTGCTCAAGGCAAAAAAAAAAAAAAAAGCATTACAAAATACCATCATGAATAAAGCATTGTGGTCCAGATCAGATTCTACCAGATGTGAGGGGATGCGTTAGTTGGCGCAGACCTCGCCAGAATTCACATCATTATTCTTTTACTGAAATAGAAAAAAGAATTACCGTTCCATGAAACTGGTATTCACTTTATATTCAACAATATCGACACGTAGCTAGGATCGCTTTATTTAACGCTAAAACTACAAAGATGGAGCATCAACGATAGATTTTACCAAACTACACAAAGGGATGTCAGTCAGGATATTGCAGCTCATGATTTCATTACAACTAGTTTTGATTAACAGTTTAATTACTTGCTTCTGCTTGTTGTATCCCTCTATATATACACTGTCAGTATAAGCAGGTGCTGCTAGGATGTTTGGCTTAAATGTCATGATCGTGCACGCTCAGGGAGAAGCTAATCGCCCTGAGTTAGTCCGTGACACTAAAGGCTCATTTAATTCTCCATCCATAACAGAATACGTCCACAGGCATCATAAGCAATCGTCATTAAAATGTATTTCAGTGGGAAAAAAGTGATGTGAGGATAACATTTTATGTTTCCCCAGCTATTGGTATACAAACGATTGGAAGGAATTTGATGACTCCTGAGTCGTTTGTTAGCTGTAGGGGTTGTTAACAGCAGACGGTACGGGTCGGGTCACCTTATTTTTGGTGGAAGGTTTTCTTTCCTTTATATGTTTTATTTTCCAAAAGCTCAGATATAAACTTGGTAAGTAAAAAAAAAAAAAAAAAAAAGTCTTGAGTAATAAGTTCCTGTGGTGTTATTCCACTTTTGAAATATTTTTGGTTCACTGATCATGTCCGTTTTCTAGCCCTGTTAAAACTTCCTGCACACACAGTTCACATTTAAGTGTTAACAGGATTAGAGAAGATCCAGCCTTTTTAAAAAAAATTTTTTTTTTAGCTTTTATAGGGGAATACATGCTTTAATTGAGACACTATCAAAGATCTGGGGGGTTTTTTCAAACTTTTTTAGTGTGGAAAAATTTTTTGGGATTGTGTAACACACTCCTCTTCTTTTGTGTTGTAGCTCTGAATTATTGATGCATAAGCTGTTAAAAGTGTGTGCTTCCCTCGAGCAACGGCACCTGAATATAATTCCTTCTCCTTAAATAGGTCTCTTTACGTCTGCCCTCCAGATGAAGGCAGCGCTTGTTCTGAAAGACAGAAACTATTTGTGTATAAGTGGAAAAGATCCTTCACATTATGTTGTTCTAGCAGAATAAATCCAGTGAGAATTGCTCATATGGATTTTAGTGCGAGCGTGGACTTTTCAAGTGGATCATCTCGCTGATGCCTGAACTGTCAAACAAAGTATGAAGTTATGACATTAAATCAGCAGCAGTGTTTTTAAGAGTCTACATGCCTGGCAGCTTCGCATTGTAATTCGCTCTGTTTGAAAGTGTCATTTGAGCGCGCGTTTGTATAAATAATGCGTGTGAAATACTCAGCAGCGTTCTCCTCCCCCCAGCACGAGTTACCTATGACCCAGTTCTGTGGACACTGTAGAATACATGTTAATATCACCGACTGTTTTACACACAAACACAAAATAGTTTTTATTCTCTAAAAGCGTGGAACCCACGCATAAAGAATGACGGCTTGTGTCAAAGTTGATTAAATATTTCACGAACTGACAGTGTCCTCGGTTTGCTTACATAACAGAAAGATTTTATTGGATATCTGAGCTCGGCTACAAGGTTGTTGGTTATTTTTTTAATAATTTTTTGTTATCTGAGGTGAGGTGAATATTTCCTTACAAAAGCATGTATATCAAGCCGGGTTTTTTTTTTTTTTTTTTTTTTTTGATGAAAATCTTTTCTTGTATAGTAATGCTGTACAGAAATCACCCTCCAGTAAGTAGGTATCATTTGAATAGAAGTGTTGAAAGTCTGCATCGTCTCTGGGGAGGTGATTGTGAGGCAGCAGCAGGATTCAGCCGATCCGTCACTGTCTCTTTATCAGCTTCTCTGTGAATTCATTGACCCGTTTTTTGCTTCTTCTTTTTTGCATTGTGCTCATCTAGAAAGCGTTTACTGGATACACTAGGTGGGCCTTTACTTACAGACTCTGTGTATTTTGTAATAATAAACATGTCATACGACTCATGATGAAATGATTGTTGATTCTACGTCCTCTAGGAACACATTCTACCCAAACCCCGTGCCTACTACCGTTTCGACCAATCAGCAGAGCCCGATGTTTGGCTGGACGCCGTGCAGGTTTGGGAGGTGAAGTGCGCCGACCTGTCGCTGTCACCCGTCTACAAGGCTGCTATGGGACTGGTCAGTCTGCCTCAAACATTTATGGGACTTTTTTTTTTTTTGTGATTTTGAGTAAATTCAGTTACAAATGTCCAATTTTTTTAAAGGTTTATATAAATCAGTTGAATCAGTCTCAGATTTTTCCTGATTCACTTTTAATCAGCTCAGCAGTTTAGTCAGAAGAAGCAGAATTCAACTTAACTGACCTGCTGCAGACGATCTCCCACTCAAACAAGACTCCCTGAACACGGGGGGGGGGGGGTCCTACATCACGCGTGTTATGTTCTACCCCAGAATCAATCCAGCTGCATTTACAGTTTGCACCTCGCGATCACAGATGCGCTCTAGCGCCATCGTCCATACCGCCTTAACGCCCAATGGGCACAGCCATAGCAGAACTCGATGAGTAGAGTGGAGGTCAGCCATGATGCCCCCCCCGCGCTCTGAGGGGAAGCTTTTCTTGATGGTTACCTGTGTGATGTACTGTGAGCAAAATGAAAAAGGTCTGCGGGTCTGCCTGTATGAGCTTGATGTTTTGTAAAGCTTCATTAGATTTCTTCTCCACCTCGTCCCGCCTGCGGCGGTGGAGGAAAGAGGCAGTTCAGCTGGACGGTGAGGTCTACAGGAGTCGGTCTTAAAGGGATTCCTGAAGGTGTTGCATGTAAAGCTTACTGCGGGTGTCCTGATTTGTTAAAACGATGAACGCATTTGATTTTTGGTCATTTTATTTAGCAAAATGAAATGTTTAGTGATTCAGTTCAGTTGACTGACTCACAAGGAGCATTTTCAATTCTTCAGCAGCGTTGGTTTTTTTTATAGAAGAAAGTTGTGTCTCTATTCATGTTTGATAAAGAGAGAACCTGAAGGGCAGATAAATAAATGAAAGAAGGACAAAAATGCAATCCTGATATTTTTGAAAATAGTTGCATTAGTAGCTGAAAACCTCACATATTCAAACACGTCTGCAGTTTGTTGCAGTAAAAGTTGTAGAAATGACAGGTTCTGATGCAGATCAGCGTCTGCGAGCTCCAACCTGATGATTACTGTCTGCCTTTAGGCGGATCCAGAAAAGGGCATTTCTCTGAGGTTCCCCCGCTTCCTCCGGATCAGGGATGACAAGAAGCCAGAGGACGCCACCACCGGAGCTCAGGTACCTCACATAGATCAGATGTACACCCCCCCCAGAACCGGACATACTAGAGAACGTCACATAATCAGGGTTAGTTTATTTCTAGTACGGCGCTTTCGTTTGTCGCTAACTTTGCATCCAAAGTAGAAGAGGAGGATGATCTCAGTCACATATTTAAAATAAAATTTCAGAACACAATTATTTATGTTTGATAAATAAGACACAGCCTGAACTTTTGTTTTTATTGATTAACGGGGGAAAATTATTCTTTCATTTTTGGCAGGGGCAAAATGTCATCAATGTTCTTGAAATGCCGGGACTCATCTGGTTGTGGTTTGACATTTTCTGTTAATTACTGTGTGTGTAGCATAAAGCATGTCAGTATCCACAACGAATGTCTGCGTTGGCAGTAAATACTGAGTTATGATATTCTGTACTTTTTTTTTTTTTGAAATATTTGAAGATGCATTAAATTGATTTCTGCCCCAGAATTAAAAGCTTCAAGAATTTTTTGTATTTTTGAGGCTTAAAGCCTGAATATCTTTTATAAACTGAAAATTTATTAATTTCAGAATCATATTTAAAATCAGATTTTTATTTTTTTTTTACTACCTTGGGTGTTGAACTTTGGACATCCACTGCATTTTAATGACACTTCTACCAATTACTGTGTCATGATGCACTCGTGCTTTCGGCACTGTCTTCCTGTCTGTGATTTAGTAGACAATTTACAAAACTTGACACGCTGCTGAAGTCAGGAGGGCAGGAGGGAGAAGCGGGAGCTGCTGCAGTGCAGCCGGTTTCAGGCGGAAGCATCAAGGCTTCGCCTTCATCCTGCTAAAGGAGAAATAATGAGATGCTCGCCTTCCTTCCCTCCTCGCTGTGCCACCCGTTCTCTTACCAGCACTGACAGGGCTGTTTCTGGGGTGGGCCTGCTGTTCACGCATTATTCATGGTCCCACCCACCTCCCTTTCCAAAAACCCACGATGAGCTCAAGTGAACACATCCTCCGTTTTCCCCATCATCGGCAGGGAGACGCCGACTTCAAAACGCAGCATATGAATAATCAAACTGTTATTTTTAGCTTTTTTCCTCTCCGTGTTACTGACCTGACTTCACGATTTCTCCCTCCCCTCCCTACTTTCCCTCCCCTCCTGCCCTCTCTTTCATGTGTGCTCTCTCATGTGAACCTTCTCCCTTTCCTTTTCGTCTTCCGACTGTCTTCCCCTCCTTTCTTCTTCCCCGTTTCGTCTCCTCTTCCCCCTGCAGATTGCTGATTTGTACAAGAAGCAGCAGCAGATTCAGAATCAGGGAGACAAAGCTGATGCGGAGGATTATTACTGATTGTCTTGTCAGCAAATAACTGCAATTTCTAATTATACTTGTAAATAAATGCTATTATTTTGTGATGTTGAATGAAAATAAAGGCTCCTTTGCAATTTCAAATATTGTCATTTGCGTTGCTGATTTAATGACGCTGACAAATTTGAATTTCGACACATATGGTGCACATGAATTCCAAATCGACTGCAATTACAGCCTACCTGCTGGTGCTAGATTCCTTATCAGAATACAGCGTGCAAAAAAAAACCGCCCAAATTTATGGCTGGCATACCAAAAGTTTGAGCTGGCCTGATTTCTGCTCAAACTTCACTAAAATGCAGCAGCAGCGTCTCTCCAGTGTTTGTGTATGTGTGTGTGTGTGTGTGTGTGTGTGTGTAAGCATGAGGACAAGCCAAGGAGATCCCCTCAAACGTTATTAGAAGTAGAAAAAAGACGCCGCCGTTGGCAGTTTGACAAAACAGACTCAATTGCAGCTTTGCTTTAGATGATCGAATCCGCTAACTGTCCAGCCTGAATCAATCTGAGACGTAGGAGGGGTGTGTGTGTGTGTGTTTTTTTGTGGGGGGTGTATGTGTGGGGTCGTCATGAGAGCCAAGGACAGGTAATCGGTATCACGTCGAAAGCAAAAAGAGGTTTCCACGTCGTAAAGGATTGAACAACTGGTGTTTGTGCGTTTATCTGTTTATGCATTGCTATAAATGCAAAGCAGTGTGACTGCAGGACAAGTGTTTAGGTGACTTTGGCAGCGCTTTAGAATCCAAAGCTCAGGTCCTACGAGAGCAGCGGCATTTAAAAAAAACAAATGTTCAGCAGCAAACTACTCGTGTCACTACAAATTGAACCGTTAACTTTGGAGGTTGTGATTTCTCGTTTTCACCAGGCCGTCGACTCGTGGGGGTAAAATAACGTTCGCCGCTCCCTCCGGAGTTTTGGTTGTTGTTGAAGTTACATGACTTGGCAGGGTACACCCCAGATAAGACGCCAGCTCATCATGAGGACACGTGAAAAACGTACATTCACACCTATAGATGATTTGGTGTGATCGATCAATCCAACAATTTGTTTCTGGAGGTGAATGGGAGCTGGAGAGCCCACACAGACACGGGGAGAACATACAAACTACACAGAAAGGAATCGAACCCGCAACCTCCTGGAAGTGAGGTTTTCCCAGTTGGATTTGTGACATTTTACCTGACATGTTCAGTTATTGTGAAGCCCTGCTAGATCAAGGGTGTCAAAATCATTTCCACTGAGGGCCACATCAGCATAATGGCTGTCCTCAAAGGGCCAGATGTAGCTTATAAATGTGACGTATGTAAAAAAAAATTATAATTACTCCTTAATATGTTAAATGACTCTGAATTCATCACTTATTCAAGTTACAAACAGTTGCAAATAAAGAAATGTTTCTCTGTTCTAACGTAAATCCTTTTAATTTGTCAGATTATTAAACCCACAGAACTCCCATCAATGAAGGATCAAACCATCCCATGAATAAATAAAAACATCGAAAACAAGTTAGGACATTTAACTTTGTTCAAAACGTTTTTGCATTGTGGGAAATGTAGTTTTTGGTCAAAGTACACTGTTGACCTATTTGTATTTCGACACATGTTGACATCAATGATTGGTGCTCGTTCGAATCATCACGGCTGTCGAATTATGACCAAATGTTGAACTCTGGGGAGGCGACCGACAGGAAATGTCCTATTTTAGTAAATTAAATTTGACTTTCCGAGATCTTTTTTTCACTGTCCGTCAGACGGTTAATATGACTCTGTTTAGACTTATCCGTCTCTGGTGATGCCGGTCTGCTGTAGACATCAGCAGGCTGTCAAAGCGCCCTGCATGTTAGAATCCACTCCTCTCGAGCAGAAAGGTCACGATCTGAATTGTGTGAGAAGCAAACTTGCATCTCATCCCAGGCGTCGGAGTTCAGGCACAAGCGTGACACGGCACATCCTCACCTGTTGACACTAATCTTTATTCTCCTTGATCCATCACGCTACCATAAATCCTTCCTCTCAACACTTCACTCATCTCCGCAGACCTTGCGAAGGGCTCACTAGATGACTTTCCGAGTGACCCATAATTCATTCCTCTGGTGCAGCAGCAGGAAGTTGAACCACTCATAATGAGCGGGAAATAAATGAGACGTGTCGGTTTAGGCCAACAGTCGCAAGAAGGTGCAATTTCTAAATATCTTGCTGTAATATTTTTACACTGGTGACTCACTGCACGCGGCGTATTGTCACCATCTTCGTATGTGGTTTGCGTTCTGCATACTGGAGAGCTTTTTGATATTGCTGTTTGTTATGCCGAGTTGATGTGAGTGTGTTTTGTGCTTGACTGGTGGTTTGCCTGTAATCTGTGTGTGTGGGCTGTCTTGTGTCTGCACAAGGGGGAGGGAATTTGAGAAGGACACCATTGTGGTAGAAAATTGATGCAAAAACAGTCTGAAAAATGCCCTTTTTCATCAGCGCGTGTGTCTGTTTCCACACTCATCCACTCGTCAACGTCCATGTGCTTCAAGAATGTACCTTTTTGTACTATTTTGCTCTTTAATCATTCTCTTCTCTTGCCATACTCTGACACTCATCTTGAATATCGTCTTTGCATCTCGGCTGTTTTTTTTTTTTTTTTTATGTTTATTTTATCGTTGTTGGGGTTTTTTTTTTTTAAAGAAACGAGGGAATTGCTTGAATTAATGAAATCTGAATTTCAAACAGCAGTTGTCAGCTGTGCTGTTGCTTTAGAAGTGGGTTTTGAAATGACAAAATGTGTGATAGATGGAAAAGAAAACCTAATGGAAATCAAAACAACGAAACCAAGCATGAATTACTGAAAATGTAAATATGGAATGAATTCTATTCCATATTGTGTGCGTCGTATGATCTCAGCTTTTCTTGCAAATTACTGTCAAGGTTAACCACGGTGAGCCTTGCTTAATTTGTGTGTGTGTGTGTGAGTGTGTTTAGAACATAAAAGTGTGTCTTTATGTTTTGTGCGCCCGTATTTGTGGGGGGGGTTTTTTTCTCAGTTTGTGTGTGAATGGAGTTGTTTCTATCCTCTGTGAAAATGTCTGCGCCTGCTTAACTGCCCGTGGTGTTTGTGCGTGCATGTGTGTATGTGTGCGTGCATGTGTGTATGTGTCTGTGTGTGTGTGTCATCGATGTTTACAGAGGGGGGGCAGCTGGTGCACATCACACGCCTGCAGGGCATTGCGGCATCCCGGCCTCCGTCTCCATCGAGGTCTTCGCCCCCGTGTTCAAACAGCTCTGCTGTTAGTTCACATCAAGTCACCCGTTCACACACCGGTGTCCCGCGGGGACAAGTCGCCGCTGCCTACCTGCTCCGGGTGAAAGGTGCTTTGTTACATTTTAAGAAGTGGCTCGGGGCTTTGGGGTTGGGGTGGGGGTGTGGCATGATTTAAAAGTCTGATCTGTGGTGTTGTGACGGATGAAAAGCGAAGCTGAAGATGGCTGAAAGTATCCCCGCTGTGTTCCTCTTTAAAGTTTTAGGTCACGTCCCGTAAAGTATCGCCGAGTTAACTCGAAAGATAGAAAAAAAAGAGAGAATCTAACAGAAAAAAAGTGGCAGGTTTCACCGTTGGTCTGTCCTTTTGTGCCCCTATCTGCCTCCCCTGCCCCGCCTCATTCTTCCACATTAGCTATCTGTCTTTTTCCACAATATCCCTTTTCTCCACCCCGAGAACAATGTGTTTGTTCTCCTCCTTCCTCCTCCTCCTCCTCCTCCCCATCCCTCCATCTCTTTTCTGTCCTTCCATCCATTTGTTTGGTGCTCTCTGTGACATCTCTGCCATGCCAGGCTACGAGGGAGAGGGGGGGGTGGAGGAAAGGGACAAGCGCTGCCATTGTTCTCAGCCAAAACCCACAAGAATATCAATAGTGTTTTTCTTGAGCAGGAGCGCAGAGCGTTGGCCAGTAACCTTTTGGATTTGATGATGTCACACACCCCTCTTTTTTTGGGCCCTATATATGATCTCCTTCATTCTGCAGTATCCGATCCAACAGGGTCTCTGGGCCCTCCACGTTTTTACTTCCTGAGTTGTGTGAGTCATGAAGTAATAGAGGCACTTGTAAATGCTCCTATATATATGTAATCTTGGGCTAATTATCAATACATGCTTGCATTTGAAATAGAAGAATAAACATGATAACTTTTATTGATGTATGATTTCATGCAGAAGATGGTGATTTTTTTTATTATACCCCCTTTCAATCAGCCACAAGCAGGAACGGTATTATGACATCTTTATTGAATAAATCCGGTGAGCAATGTCACCCCTCATTGGCATATTGAGTTGTTTTGTTTTGTTTTGTTTTTTCTTCTATCAATTGCGGTTTGAAAATAGCAGAAGGCTGAATGCATTGAAGACGTCACACAACATGTCTTACTTGACCAACAATATCGAGTGTTGTCTTGTAATGACGCTCAAAGAGTTTGAATCTTACATGTTTTTTTCATGTCAAAAAAAAAAAAAAAAAAAAGAATATCAGAAGGAATAAGAAGACATTGTGTACTTGCCCACAGGTGCTACATAGGAAAAAAGCATTGGGTACAGTTTTGATTGTACTGATGGTAGTTATTACTGAAAAAAAAAACTTCAGCTGCTCGTGGGAAAAGAGAAGGGGTCATTAAAGCGGTTGGATTATAGGGCTGAAGTCTTTGAATACCTGGACTAGGTTTCATGACAATCAACAGTTGTCGAGTTGCTGTAGACGTTCACGTAACTTCCAATTTTCTTCCTGATTAGCTCTTGTTGCCCAAGTAGCCAACCGATTCACAACAAGTGACGGCAAACATTTTGTCCTCGTGTGGAACACGGTCTCCAGCGGAGTCCAGAACCTTGTATAACCAGAACTCCATCGGAATAAACTCCACAGCTGGAGTTTATTCAGACTACTTCTTAAAGACCATTTTTCAAATGTTTTGCTCTCAAGGATTTTGAAGTTGACACTTTTTTTTTTTTTTAAGCTATAGAAATTATTTTTCCTTTCCTTCTTAAATGACCAAACTTATCTAAACCATACAATATATAAGCACCTTTGGTTAGGAAGCTCTCATTTCTTTCTATATAGTTATTCTGATCATATACTCCTTAATTTTGCATTTGCTGATGCTTTTTTTAACCTGTGTCATATTAGAAAACTTCAATAGCATAATGCAGCTGTATTTATATTTAATCCTGCCTTCTAGCCTTTGCTTTTGACAGTTTTCTGGCCAATTGCTCGCCACGGCTCATTTGCCTTATTTGGTTATGAAAATGTTTCACTTGATTATTCAACCCCCTTCAGCAAAAACTGAGAGCTGATCTAGTCGTTTATGAGACCACTTTATGATTGGTTTATGATGGCGGTTTATTGTTGTTCCCCCCACTTGCCAGTGTTTCACTTTGTCCCACACTGAGAGGGTTATGCTTAAGGGGGTGGGGTAGTTAGATGCAGTGCAGTCCATTGCTTCATTGTTGACAACCATTAGTTTTATGACCTTCATGTGAATCAGGCTTTGTGGCGTGTGTCTTTTATTTATTTATTTATTTTATTCTTCCTCCCAACATCTTGAGCATCAAGAAGCCCCTCCAGCTGTCTGATCTCAAAAAGATGCTCTCCCTTTTTGTGAAAAAAAAAAAGAAACCCCCCATCCCTCCACCCCCTTCTGCACATCTGCCAGCCTGCTTCGTGATCAGAGCAGCATGCAGAGCTCTGACAAACATAATCAACGCTGCAGAAAAATGAGCTCTGGATAGAGTTGACAAGAGCCCTGTAACATCTCCAGCTCGGGATGCTTTCCCAGACTGTGTGATTATCCCTGCTCTTTGGAACACGCGCTTGGTATGTTTCCGTTTTCATTACACTAGAAGTACAGCGGTACCTCTACTTACGAAATTAATTGGTTCCGGAAGAAATTTCGTAAGTAGAGACGCGTTTTCCGTACAAATGCCCTAATCCGTTCTAAGCCCCCCAAAATTCCGACATAAACGTTTTATAAAGCATAAAAATGCATCAAAACATGTAACAAATACATGTTATAATTAGATTATTACACAGTAAATGAGAGTTGTACATAATGTAGAAAATAAAGAATAATAATGACGGTCATTTACCTTTTAACAGCTGTCCTCGTTGTTTTTGGGTTCATGCGCTCCTATCTCACGATGCCGAACAACAGAGTGAATTCCAGTCCTCCTTCTGAACTTGTCCAACCACCCACACCACGCCTTAAACTCCTTAAACTTCCTTTTGTTTCAATAACGTGTCGATTGCAGATTTTTGGCCATATTCTTTGGCGAGATCAACCAAACATCCCTTTCTCATGCTTTTCTATCATCTCTTGCTTTGTTTGTACGGACAAAAAAACTCTCTTCTTTTCCTCTTTTCTCCGTCCCTTTCTTGGGGTCCATAGTGAATACTCTAAAAGTTAATATATTTACATAAAACTATCAGAACACCTCATGGGTCGAGGGCCAAAGGTCGAGGACACTGCATAGACACCTATTTGGCTCCACACAGAGGTCCCTCTTAGCCAATGGGATGCCAGGATGCTAGGTAATAGCCAATGGCAGAGCAGCTATGAGAATGTTGCGTTCAGGAACCTGTGGGAGAGTATCAGCCCATACTGTATTTTTACCTTTCAATATTTTCCTGTTGAGGCGTTTCGTAAGTAGAAAATTTCGTACGTAGAGACATTCGTAAGTAGGGGTACCACTGTACTTCATATGTCGAAGAAAATGACCACATCACAAGAAAATGCGTTAATTGTCTACCCATGTCTAAGGGACGTGTCTCTACCAATCACAGCAGAGAGGCCTCCGTCTCCACCTATGAAAAACAAGTTGGATGAGTCACAGGAGCAGACAGACACGCTTTCATTCACACGGCGGCTGAAGCCTGAGTTGTTGATTTTTTTTTTTTTTGCATATTCTGTCATCCAAAATAACAGCACATGACATGAAGTCCCGTCTGCCTCAATCACGCCTGAAATGCTATGAAATGAGATCTGGGGGCGGGAATTTAGTGGAAAAATCCGTGTGTTTTCACGTTTGCCCCCCCCACCCCACCCTCACCTTTCTGTATAAATTAACTCTTTCCTCAACAATAAGGCGCTGAAGGACTCGAAGGCTTTCCCCCTTTTTTTAATTTTTTTTTACATGTGATGCAATTTCATCCCTTTCCGAGCTGATCCGCTCCTCCCCGTCACTCGGCGCTGAAGAGTTTTGGGCGCTCGCCACGTTCGACACCTGCCAGGCTTCATAAAGAATCCCCCTGTTTCTCCTGACGAGGGGGGTGGGGTGGGGGGGCTAAAGGCAGGATCTGCCATAATTGTTAAGGATGTCGCGATTTAGACATTCAAGCCAAAGCTTTAAGACAGTCGATGGTGCCAACAAGTTGGCAGATGGTCCATTTTGTTCGGCTGATCCCTCGTCTGTGTGTGTGTGTGTGTGTGTGGGGTGGGTGGGTATGAAGTGTCGAGATGAATGAGCATTTGCGATCTATCACGAGAGGCGAACGCTCATGATGTGGTCTCAAATGTGAGGAAAAAGTGTCAGCCAAAGATCCTCCTTTTGGCAAAGGAGATCTTTAACATCAGGAAGTGGACATCCTCTTCGTCTCTGCACGAGGAGTAAAACCACGACCGACTTTGGTTTACACTCCATGTTGAGAACCGGTGGAGCAGCTCGTGAGTTCTCTGGAGCTGAAGGTACCACAGACTATTAATTTACACATGCATTCACTACATCAATGCCAGCGGCTAAATGAATCCATATTTATGCTGCGTGACAAAATGATGAAATGAGGCCTTCAGAAATGAAGCGTTCCCCCCTCAGACATCACCGACTCTTTTTTTTGGCGTTTTGGTACCCTTGTCTGCTACCATCTTGCTCTCAAGGCTTCACATCTTGTCCTCATATCAACCTATCAGGTCTCTCTCTCCCCCCCCCCCTGCCCCAAACACCCCACTTTGTTCGTTACTGGAGTGGGCTTCGCTTTTGAATACCCGCTTTTGTCTCGGCAGCAAGACTGGAAGAGAGGATGGAGAGGAAGAAAGCGCCATTGACAGACAGGCAAACACCAGTCGGACCCTGTCCCCCCCCACCCCCCACCCCCCCACCCCCCCTCGCTCTCTCCATTGTCTCCAAACGCTGGACATCAGCAAACGACAGGAATCCAAAGAGAAGGAGGATGGAGAGCGCGATGAGTCCGGCCTTTGTTTGGGCTTCTGGCTTCAGATCCAGAGAGAGAAGAACGAAGGGGGCTGGGGGGGGGTGGGGATGGAGGAGAGAGCGCTGGAATGACCTCGCCACAGGTTCACCTTTGACCCCTTCCTCCTCGGTCGCAGACGGTCCAGAGAAAGAAAGCCTCGCGCCGCTACCCCCGTGTAACGTTGATATATACGAGCAGCCATGGCACACGCTCGCAGATGGCTAAACACACACACACACACACACACACACAGATACACACACACACACACACACTCTCTGTCTCGCCAAGCGCTGATTAGCATCCCCCTCTTGACTCAATTTCATCACAGTGAGTGTGTAATCTAACACATTATGTTCATCACGGAGCCACACGGCACAGAGTTGCCTATTGTTTTCACAATTATTTCACAAGTTTCCCCGTAAAGCACAGGTTGCCTCCATGTCATCCACTCCAAATGATAATTCATTTTAATAAGGGATGAAATGGAAGGGGGGAGTTGGGGGCATGTGGAGAGTAGAAATGGGCAGGACCGGTCCGGGGCAAAGGGGTGTGGTTGGGTATAAACCACCAGACAGTGGGTTTTCTGTTGTTGTCCTGTTGCCCTCTATCCTGGCGTCCTGCACTTGTTTTCTTTATTTCTCTTTCCTCCATCCTTCAGAACGGGACTCATCCTCATCAGACTCCCCATCCAGGGTTGGCATCGTCGATCTTTTTCGGAGCTCCGTAGAATCCAGACACCATGCTGACGTTTTTGGCGCTGGCGTCGGTCGTTCTCCTGGGAATAGGTAAAAAAAAAAAGAAGAAAAAGAAGTAACAAAATAGTCTTTGAATTTCATGAAGTTGTGTTTTGATGAGGTTTAAAAAAAAAATTTTTTTATTTAAAAAGCCCCACTGTGAATTTCATCTATTGAAAGAGAAAACGTTGAAGTCGTTTCCTCGTGATGTGAGGTCAAAGGTTAAGAAAGAACATGATGAAGATTTGCTTTTTTTTCTGTCTATGTTTTACGCTTCAGCTGCTTGACTGAAAACTTGATGGATGTGATGATAATAAAACGGGTCAGGAGGTTTTGTTAGGGAATTTAATTGATCTTTTTCTTTTTTTTAAAAAACTTTTTTACTCCCTCCACACTGGATTAGCACTAAACTAAAGAAGTTTAATTAATATAATAGTTTCTGTTGCATTTTAAAGCCACCGGGGGGAAGGGCAGAGGGCACGTTTATGGAGAAATGGTGCAAATCTTTGCCAGACGTCTAAAACTATCAGCTTCCAAAGTTAAAAAGAATCATTATTGTGACTTTTATAGTGGAAAGCTTTCGCTATCAAGCGGACTACGTTCTCTGCTCACCTCCTGCCAGACATTTGTAGTGTTTGTCGGAAGTTTAATTAAAAAAAACGTTGGACATGATTTCATTGAGCGCTGAGCTCAAGGACGCTCGCAGCCAAAGCTATAAACTCATGTGTTAAAGACTCCATCGCTCTTCATTCCGTTAGTGTGAGTGACGCCGCGGTAACACCCCGTGACTCACGGTGGCCCATTCACATGCTTTCCATTGAGCTGAACAATTCTGTATTTGTGCGGTTTTTCGTTGAATATTGGAGTGGCGAGGGAGCTGCTGTTTGAGATGCAGAGCGCAGTTTCAAGGTAAAATATTGATTTTGCAGCCAAAGCCCCAAATTAACATCGATCATTAAATATTATTCAAGCATAAGCAGCACACATGATTAAGCCGACATAATCCATGTTAATGGAGAAAATGATGGTCCCTTTTGACTTTTAGAGGCAAGCACCAATACTCTAGTAATCATGCAAATATTTACTGAGTTCAGGTCTGAGTCAATGGAGGGTCTGACACCACTAAACGTGCATTTTTTAATTTTTTTTCCCCGTGTTGGTCTAGATGCATATTTAAAACCTTAAAAAAAAAAATCCAAGTATAAAAAAACAAAATATTGTGAGTCCAGCTGCAGAAGTTGTCATTATAACAGCGTTTTGCAAATTCAATTGCTTTGTTGAAGTCAAATGCATCAAATGTACCGCTGCAGAGAGCCGATGTATGGCTTTGTCTTTTTTTTTTGCAGGTATTCTTATGTCTGACAAATGCATTCTGCACCTGCAAAAGGAGAATTCTATGCAATGTTAAAATATGAAGTGAAAGCAATTTTTTTGAGTCGAATCACTTTGCCTCAGTGGACTTTTTTACAAACTGTAGTCAATTTCCTTAGACCTTTCATTTGAATGAAATAAAACCCCAAAAATCTTTTTTTATGGGACGAAATAAAAAGTGGAAACCAGAAAAGGCTATAGACGTCAAAATTCTGCCTCGAAATGAGACAATAAATGTGAAAGATGTGGATTTATGAAGACAAACTAAAGTAATGTTTAATTACCACAGTATTATCTTTTTAAGGCATATATTAGTTTTTAATTTCGCCGTGTTTTACTGTTTGTCTCCCAGTGCCTGAGCAGTCCCAGGCCATAGTCATTTACACCGGCTGGGAGCGCCACGCCCTGATCGGGTCCGACATCCGACTGTCCTGTTCCTTCTTTTCCTGGCGCTGGACCTCAGAGGAAGTCACCTTCTCCTGGACATACAGGCCCGATGGCTCCCGGGACCCCATATCTGTAATATAAAAACACACACACACACACAGATTGTGCGCTAAGTGCTCAGCATTAGAAGGGAGTGCGAACATCTGTTCATGTCATCATCTCGTAGAGAAAAACGTTCCATTGTGCCAATTACCAGGCAGATCGCTGTCACAGAGCAATCAGCACACGTCTAACACCTCAGCACATGTCAAATCCACGCTAAAGCCACGCTTAATGAGAAAAACCGTGAAACAAACTCATCTGTAACTTTTTTACTTTCACAATCCACAACTTTTAGGGTGTTGATTCTCCCTGATGTCGCTTCCTGTAGAAGAGAAGTTCAGATACCGATTACAATTTAATACACCCAGAACCATCAGAGCACACAGTTGGAGAAGAGACGCATGGATTCATTCATTCATTCAAACGACAAAGACAAAATGAAGATAGAAAGTTCATAACAGATTTTATCATCAAGGGATCACATACTGTACTTTTTGTCATGTTGATGTCAGGATCACCAAATGGATATTTGCAAATTGTCATAAAATAATTCTTCTTTATTCTGATGAGATCAGCTGTGAAATCAAAAATGGACCACTTTTAAGTACAGTATTCCCCTTTTGACTTAAAGAAGGAAATAACAAGCTCGCACCAACTTTCCCTCTAATCTTCCCGCTCCTCACCTCCCCTCCTGCTCTTCAATTTCTCTCTCGCTGCCCTCGTATCGTCTCTCCATCTCTCTAATCTCTCTATCTCCCCATCCTCACTGTGCTTCCCTCTGTCCACCTCCCCTTAATCTCCTCCTCCCCCTTTGTACCCCCCCTCCTCTCTCATTATCTCCTCTCCTCACCTCCCTCGCTTTCATCCGTCTCCTGCGGTGCCCTCACTTTGAAACCGGACTTCTCTTCTCTTTTTTTTCGATCCATCATCTGTCACTCATTTCTTTAGCCACCTAGGCAGATCTATAGTTTGATACGTCTGACTGTTTCATGCTGCATTTGGCCTTTTTCACTTGTCTGTGGTGTGATTGTGTGATGTGATATGAAGTTCACAGTACCTACTAAATTTGCCGTACGGGGGCTTTATGAAGATTTAAAAGATGCTTTATTATGTTATTAATTCAAATAATAAGCAACATCCTGATTTTCACCATAATAAGTACCTCAAATGTAGAAAATAATTTAAATACAAGCAGCAAGACCTTCAAGTGAAATACAGTGCACAGCAATACTGAGTACACCCCCCCTGAAAAAATACATTTTTCACAGTGAACACAAACAATATATCCCAAACAGTTCCTTCATGATGTTTATTGAACTATGTTCTTACATAACAACTCAAACAGAAAGGTGAAAAGACAACTGAAATTACTCTTTTTCTGTTTCCGTGAAAGTGGGGTGGAGCAAAAATGAGTACACCCCACAACAAACACGACTACATCCAATACATTTAGGACTTTGTACGGCCTCCATTACTTGCAATGACAGCTCCAAGTCTCCTTGGCATAGAGCGCACAAGTTGACAACATTTGGCCACATCAATCTTTCTCCATCCTTCAAGGATGACCTCTTTTAGAGCCTGGATGTTGGATGGAGAGTGATGCTCAACCTGCCTCTTCAGTATTCCCCAAAGATGCTCTATAGGGTTCAGTTCAGGTGACATACTTGGCCATAGAATCACTCTTACCCTGTTCCTCTTCAGAAAGTCAGTAGATGTGTGTTTTTGGGTCATAGTCTTGTTGAAAACTGGATCGACGACCAACGGCCCGAAGTGATGGAAGCATCTTAGCCTTCAGTATAGAGCAGTACATTTGAGAATTCATGATTTCCTTAACTTATCTCATCACAAGACGCTCCTGCCTGGGTGTTAATTTTCTTGGCCGGCCTGTACGTCTCTGTGCTTTGGTTGAGGTTCCATCTCTCTTGAATCTTTGGATCACTTTTGAGACCATGTTCTTACTAATACGTAAGGCTTTACTGATCTTCTTGTAGCCCACACCTCTCTTGTGTAAAGCAATAATCCGCTTTCTCAGATCCAGAGACATTTCCTTGCCATGCGGTGCCATTGCTGACAGCAGGAAATGGGAAAGGGCGGTTTGCTTTAGGTAACAGCCTTTTGTAGCCAACTGCCTGATGAACACAGTAATGAGTATCTAGACTCACCTCTAGTTCATTGTTTGTCCAGGTCCACATTGGGAGCCTGAAAGGCTGCTTTACTCACAGACCTTCAGTGGGGTGTACTCATTCCTGCACCACACTAATTTTACTAAAACTGAAAAAAAAACAATCACTTAATTTATATTATTAACCTTACTTTTAATTTCAAAAGCTCAACAGATCCTGTGTTTAACTAAGTCTGTGAACATTTTGGAAATATATTTTTGTGTTTCTTGTCCCATTGTATGAAATGTATTTTAAATTAAATTAAATTAAATTAAATTAAATTAAATTAAATTAATGAGTAACTGTGTTCTTTGTTACTGTTTGACGTATTGCTGCTAATTAAATCTACTGCTTCTGTTCTCATAGCAACATTTCAGTTGCAACCAGCTTAAAAAAATACGACAAACCTAACGACAGGAAAACAAAGTTAGCCACCAGCTAGTAAACACAGTGCAGCACTTAGACAGAGCCCAAAGATTGAATTTGTGAATTACTGCACATAAATGCCAGAATTGTCCCCACATCCATGTCTGGATTAGCAAACTGTTTTCCAACAAGTTTCCAATATCAACTCTGTAAGGGTGTTTTTTTGTTTTTTTCAGCTGCACCCTAAAAAAAAACAAAAAAAAACAGACTTTGAAAACCAGAAACCATCTGATCAAAGAAGATCAGGATTAAAAATATACCAAACTGCGGCAGACATTTTTTAATTTAGTGCCAGGAGAAGCAGCTTCGGTTGTTTTTTTTGGTGCAGAATCCTGCGATGCATAAAACGTGTGTGTGAGTTTACCCACTAAAATAAACCATAAAACACCACAAAAACACACACACATTGACACCCAGGCATTTACTTCTGACTTGATTCCCGTTGCTATGGCGACAGCACATGCACAAACAACACAATGTCCTCTCTGTCCCCTCTGCAGATCTTCCACTTCACCGGCGGGGTCCCCTACGTCGACAACAAGGGGCCCTTCAGGGATCGCCTGGAGTTCGTGGGAAACCCGAGCCGCCGCGACGGCTCCATCCTGATCAAGAACCTGGAGTTCAGCGACAACGGCACCTTCACCTGCGACGCCAAGAACCCCCCAGACATAGTGGGCCGGCCCTCCAGCGTCCGCCTGCTGGTGTTTGAGAAGGGTGAGAAACAATCTGATCTCATCGTTGAAATCATTCCAAAACGAATCTCAATTTGGCGCCGAACATCAGAGCGCCGTCTCTGCTCTCGTTTGGAATTCCCTGCAACTCCGGCTAAAAGAAATCAATTACAATTTTATCTCTCTCTTTCAGATTGCTATCTCTGCCTACACTTCTCTCCTCCTCTCCTCTCCCTCATTTCTGCGCTCTTTCCCCCTTTCTCCGTTGTCTTCTACAATCTCCTTACACTCCACACCTTGCTCTCACCTTTGTTCTTCCTTATCTCTCCTCCTCTTCATTACCATCGCTGCCTCCACTGCACTCCTCATCATGTCTTCAACCTTTAATTTACCTTTACTCTCTCGTTTAAATCCCTCACTTCCTTCCTTCCCCGGTCCATTTCCTTCCTTCTCTTTCATTTTCTTTTGCCTGTTTATTTCCCTCCTCCACACCTTTTGTGTTGGGTTTTTCCCCCCCTTTCTAATGATCCTCTTCTCCTATCTCCTTCCACCCATTCAGTGCCCATTCAGGCTGGTGTGATCACCGGCGCCATCATCGGGGTGGTGCTCGGCCTGCTGGTGCTCATTGTCGTCATCTACTACCTGATGAGGTTCCTGGTGGCGCGCCGCGTCTTCAGCCTCAGCGTCAGGTCAGTGGCTGGCCGCTGGCCGGCGTCGCTCTACCAGTCCGGGCTGCGCCGGGGACTGGAGCTGAAGCCCGAGCCTATCCCTGGCACCGACACCTGCGTGGCCAAGCTGGCATAAAACCGCCGCCGTTTTGATGTAGTTAGGCGTGTGACGCGAATGTCAGTCGGGGCTGGAAAGACGCCGATAATGATCTCTCATTTAGATTTAATCCAGGAACAGTCCAAAAAAAGCGAGATGATGTGAAGCAGACTGGATAATCTACTCCATCATGAAACGATGGATCCATAATCTTTCTTATACCCCGGCCAATTTTTATGAGATCTTAACACATCTTGTAGCTGTGGGGGGGGAGGGGGGCTGTGCTTCAGATGAAGTTGTTGCTCTCTTTATGATGGCTGCCAGGCAATGCTGCCCTGTGACCACTGGAGGGAGAGATAGATTCGACATCCTGACATTGTCTTTTTTTTTTTTTGTCCCCTCCAGCAAACATGGCAAGAAAAAGAAAGAGGGATCACAGCAGAGACAGGCAAGTCCTCTCCTCTCCTTCCTCCCTCCCTTCTTCCCCACCCCCCACCCTCCTCTTCCTCCCCATTCCTCAACACATTCCATCACTTGAACTCACCCAGTTGGCAACACCCAAAAAAAGGCAACAGCTTGGTTTTCGCTGTCATATTCGGATGCTAAATAGCGCCATGACGTCCCTTTTTTTTTTTTTTTTGGAAGAGATTATAATAATGGCGTTGAGTGTCTGAATATTTCTCATGCTTCACAAGCGTGTTGTCAGAAGGAATATGCTTCTATTCTACGGCTGTGTAGCCGCACAAAAGCAACACATCCCTGCATGACAGCGCAGAACGGCACAGTTCTCATAATCGCATTCCCACAATGCAATGCCAATCCGAGCGGCTCCAAAAAATGTCCGCACGCTCAGCTGACTCCTCCCTCGAAAGCCACGCATCAACAACAAAAATAACATGTCGTTCAAACTGTGCCTGGCGCACACACACACACACACACACACACACACACACACACACACACACACACACACACAGGGCGGAAGAACGGCCTGTTCTAGCTGTTTAGCGCTCCGGTGCTATCTCAGCACAAGGAGCCCGGCGCCAAATCCTTCGCCCCCCCTTTTTCTTTTCTTCTGGTCCCTCAGAGGGGCCAATCAGCTTGGTGCAAGTAAACAGCCACGGGGCAAAAAATTGAACCAGCGACTGTGAAATGGTCACGGCTCCCCCCCCCCCCAATGCTAGTGAATGCAGGCTGATTTGTTCACAGTGGGGGGGGCAGGGGGACAGACTGGAGCTGACGGTTTCTCTCACTGGGAGTCAAATAAAAATCAGGAGCCTATTATAAAGCGGGGCTGTAATCAGTGATTATACACCGCTGCACCCAGTACTGGAGGTGTTTATTCCCTCTGTGTCCACCCCCCTCACCCCCCCACCCCCGTGGGAGTGGGATCGCCTCGAGTGGCAGATTAATCAGACATGTTGGTGACTCGTATTCGTCTGTGAAAACAAACCCACCAGGGCAAGTTGTGTTTGATTACTCCGTGGTAATAATGTGGGTGCCGGATGGTTTGCGGGGCTGTTATTGTAATTGACTGAAAGCCCCCTGCATGCTGATACTGACACAGGAAGTTAAGGGATTGAACTGATGGTGTTTTCCTTTTCCTAAATCACGTGTGTCAAACTCAAGGCTCCCGGGGGGGGGGGGTATTTTCTGCACTATAAGGCACACATAAATGCTTTTAATTTTTTCAAACACCAAATTTTTTGAGAAATTTTTTGAGAAAATTTTTTTTCCAAACAAAAAAAAAGTACTTTGACCTGAAAAACCACATTTCCCACAATGCAGTAACCAAACCCAAAACAATGAAAACAAACAAAGTTAATGTCTTAACTTGTGTTTGATGTTATTGTTCTTTATTCTCTTGAATAGTTTGATCCTTGATCGATGGAGTTCTGTGGGTTTCATAACCCCGAAAAAAATGAAAAGGATTCATGTTACAACTGTAATGTTTGTAACTTGAATACGTAATAAATTCAGAGTTATTTAAGGGGTAGTTACATGTATTTTACATTGCATTACATTTAGTTACATTTATACGTTACATCTGACCCTTTGACACCCTTGTCCTAAATCACGATGCTAAGAGAGCAAGCTAATGCTAAGATGCAGGCACTTAACATTCTGCCATCTTGCCGGTGTGGCTCAAACTGAGGGGGTGGGGTGGGGGTGGTGGTGGGGGGGGTGGAGGGGTTGATGGGGTGTCGACGACGACGGCCAACCTTTTCCTCCTCTCCCGAACAAGTTGCGCTCATCCTCCTCTCCCCAGAGCCCGTCTTCCTCGGCGCGTCTTCCTCTCTCCTTTCTACTGTCACATGATTGTCAGGTTTCTCTTGAGCTGCAGTCAGTTGCTCTCAAGTGCCTGCGGCGGGTGACAGTGCATATATGAATAAATAACTCACCGCCAAAAGGACACTGAAATATTTGACAATGTTGTCATTTACAGTTACTCTCCTGCAAGTCTCGTCTTTGGAGAGAAATATCCATCCCAAGCAGCTATTCCATCTGAGCTTTTTTTTTTATTAGTATATTTTTTTCTACCTCAGAGATGATTTCTCTTGAAGTTACACCTCACACAGGACTGGAGGGATTTTATAGTGTGCTCATAAGTGGTTGTTTGATCAAATAGCCTTTATTAGGAGGCTCTGCTGACACCACACAATCCTCTATCAGCCCCACCATCTTCGTTATTTTTCTGTTTGCTGGGCTTGCAACTACAAATCTCCAAAAAAAAAAAAAAAAAAAAAAGGCAGCGGGTGAGATAGCGAACGAGGGAGTGAATGAGACAGAGAGACAAAGGAACCCTGTGGTGTGTGCTGCTCCCCATTAGGTGGAGTTGTGGCAGCAGCAGACACACACACACACACACACACACACACACACGCACACACACACACACACACACACACACACACACACACACATAAGAAAGCACATCAGAATGAACACACACGTACTGTAGTGGAATGATAATTGAGTGCACTCTGTATCGATCCGAGCTCACACACACACAACCCACCCATTATTCTTCTTTCCACCCCCCCGATTGCACCCCTCCCAACACACACACACACACACACACACACACACACACACACACACACACACACACACACACACACACACACACACACACACACACACACACACACACACACACACACACACACACACACACACTTCACTCCCTCTCCCTTTCCCATTCACATCCCCTTTATCCGTCCCCCTCCCCTCATCTCCTTCTCCTCAGTCTCATCCTCCTCAAACCTCTCCTTCGTGCCTTTTTTTTTCCACGCTGACCACCAGGAGCATCTATCTGTCTGTAATCCCCACCCTCACCCCACCCCACCCTCTCTTCTCTTACTCAGTCGATACTCCCTCATCTTCCTCCCCCAGCACCACCGCCGCCGACGCCACTTCACTCTCTCTCCAGTTTCTCTCCCCTCTCCCTCTTCAGGTCTTCTGGGCTGTGATCAGCTTTCGGTTCTGGACAGGAAATCGCTACCTCTCACTCCTCATCTACCTCTCTATCTCCCTCTTCACCTGTCACCGTCCTCTTTTTAGTATGCAGTGGAGGGAGGGGGGGAGCCACTTACACATTTTTTTTTTGCAACTGTACCCACATTTCCTTTGAAGTGTGTGTAGCCCCCCCTGTAACAAGGGGCAGTTGTGGATTCCGTCTTAAGCTGGCTGCGAATGTGTGTTTACAGCCCTGTCATTAGCGTGGGAGCTTGCAATCCAGCGCGCTTGCAATCTAATGTCTACCATGGGATGCATAATGGTAAACAATACAATGATGTATGAGAGAATGTAAGTATGATCAAAGGTAATGACACCGGATGGGCTCTGCAGCTGCCCCCCTGATGGCAGCCGTACAGCGTTCGCCTCAATTGCCGTCCTATCAGAGTAGCTTGCTGCTTTTTGCACAGAGCATAATTAAAGATGATAGATTTCTAATGCAATCAGTGGGGTATTATTAGTGGAAGCTTCAGCGGGTAGAGGCGGCCCCACTCGTGTGCTTTCCAGCATCGACTAACTTGATGTATTCAAGAGAAGACGCTCCATAATCCAACCCCCTGGTTCTTTCCTGTTCGACACAAAGCGGGGGCCTTCAGCTCAGAAGAGAGAATTTAAAAAGAACTCGATGTTGGGGAATGCAGTCGCCCCCGTGTATCGCTGAGGTTCGAGTAAGTTTCACATCCAAATGGGAGCATTATCATGCACTTGTGATGTATTCTTAGTAGGTTAACAGTAGGTTAACGTGCAGGTCAGCGTAGCGGAATCCAGATATTGTGAAGTTAAGTGTTACCTTGAACTCGTCTCCACTCTGTCCAGTCCGTCCTGATGGATTTACTTAACAACTTCTTACCTCCTCCCTTCTCCTTTTTATAGATATCTCCTTAGACATGAACAGACAATTCACAGAATGCGTGAGAGTGAATGGATTAATGGAGATAAGTATATACAGTGTATATATATATAAATATTTGTTATATATTTTATATATATATATATATATTTAAATATATATATATTTATATATTTTATTTATATATATATATATATATATTTATTTATTTATATAAAGATATGTGTATACCTGTATGTATACTCACATCCTGGAGCCAGTCAAGCATGTTTCTCCCTGGCCTGCAGGGCAAGAGAGCTTTACCTAATTATTCATATTTCTGTTAACTTTAAATATTCATTTAATAGACCAATTATGTGGTTTTTGTACGAGAAATATTTCCATGTAGCCGCACTCGTAAAGCGAAGGACTTGACAGCCTTTTAAGAAAACAAAGTTTTATGAAATTTTATCCTATTCATTAAGATTTTATGCCTCCCTTAAAATCTAAACTGAGCTCCAACACGAAATGGAGGTGTTGATTTAAAGAACGTCAGATCTTAATCGTTTTCGACGCCGCTGACCAAGCATTGCGTTTTCTCAATTGAAACGACCGAAAACAAATAAATGAACATTAAAAAAAAATAAAAAATCACCAAATCAGAGATAAAAATCAGAATTTGAAAGTTAAAGCAACATAAAATTCATACAATTCCTACGATGATTACGATCAGGTTATGAATTTTATTATCTTGTTGTGTGTAAACAAATCTCCAAACATTCTTTAAATCTATTATTCATTATTATTCATTATTCATTTAGTTTTTTATAAGGTCAGATATCAAGAGTCACTATTCAGAGAACTTTATAACGGATTTAACATTGGTGTTTATACTGACATAACTGTGATTAGTGTGTGTGTGTGTGCATGCCTGCATGTTTGTGCGTGCATGTGTGTGTGTGTGTGTGTGTGTGTGTGTGTGTGTGTGTGTGTGTGTGTGTGTGTGTGTAACGGATTGTCACTTTGTCACTCAGTTGTCACAGGTGTATGGAGGCTGTCTGCCACTGTTTCCCATCCTAACGCATGGTTACCTGTTTTGTCACCCCCTTACAGCTCTGGACACCACCCCCCCTCACTTTAAAACCCCTCCCTTAAAAGGACTGTCTCTCTACCTCCTCACCTGTATCTGTCTCTGCATGTCTGAGTCTCTCCTCCTCCTCCTCCTCTTCCTCCTAAATGTTTTTTCTCTCCTCTTCATACTGGCACCCCCCCATCTCTCATCCTCTCATCTCTAACACACCCATCTCACCCCCACCCCCCCACACCCTCACGCTCCTTTCCTCCTGAAGTGACTCTCCTCCCCTGTTCTCCCCCCATCCCCCGTCTCCCTCCTCCCCCCACAGGGCCCCGCGCCTCCCGCCGACCCCTCCAAGGTGAAGGCAGCCGCCTCGGAAAAGAAGAAGCTGGAGTCGCGCAAGGATAAGAAATAGGATACGGGGAGGGGCTGGGGGGGGCTCGCCAGCCGGCTGCTCCAGCCCGTACGCCAGGCGGTGGCCAAGGCCCGGCCTGGGCAACAGCAGAAAGGGGTCGTCGTGAAAACGGAGAATGTCAGGGGGGGGTCAGGGGGGGCGAGCACAGATCGGGTGCTGATGACCATCGAGTTGGAGCTGACTGGGAAAAGAGGGGAAGACGTTCCCAGCGGCGAGGCGGGGAGGAGGAAGTCCAAACCGGGGGGTTTCCTTTCCCGCCTCGCCAACCAGCTCACCTTCAAATGAAAGATCCCAAGGGAGGAGGGTTGGGAGGGGTGGGGGGGTGGGGGGGGGTAAGAGAGCAGGAAATCTACTGAAAACTGCACCACAAACCCAACGTAAAGCTGACAGAGTCCCCCCCCCCAAAATAAAAAAAGTCAAGTCAGGTCATAGGACATGTTATTTGAAGCGAGACTTTTTAGATTTGATAATAAAAAAACAACTTTTTGTCGCCTTTGTCATCCTACCCCCCCCCTCGAAAAAAAAAAAAGCTTCCTCCAAATGCGACGATACGCATCACAAGCCCCCCCCCCCCATCCCACACACAAGCTGTGGGGACAAGCCAATTTGCTTTTTTTCTCCGAGGCGCCGTGTCAAACTCTTAACTTCCTCCTCCACCCCACCATTCATGCCCCCCCCCCAGACACACACACACACTGATCTTCCATTCTTCTCCTTCCCCCATCGCTTTCCTCTCTCACTGTGAATTTTCCTGTCTTTTTCTTGTTTCATTTTTAAAAAATTTGCAGAAGTGATTTTAAAATGCTGATAACTTTCTTTCCCCCCATCCTGTTTCCTCTTCTCGTCTTACTTCCCTTCCCTCTCTCTCTCTCTCTCTCTTCCTTCCTCCTTTCTTTCTCCTCTAGATAAAGGTCTGACTCCTCCATGACTGCCTCCACTCCTCTAGTCTGCTCTCTCCTTTTCTACCCAGCCTGATGCAACAACCTCCATTATTTCCCATTATCTCCACTCTTTCAAGACAGCCCCGGCTGTAAGAATAGCTCTGCTATATCAGTGGCAACGGTGTCAAATCATTCCCCTGGTCCCATTGGAGAACCCGTACGTGTTCGTTGGGCATGAAACATGTTGAGGCCTAACTACCTACATAACAGCCTGAAACCCACCCCTGTGAGCTTAGTGCCCCTCAACCCCCACCCCACCCCTTTTTTTAATGTTTACGACTCAATCGCACAAAAAAAAAAATAAAGAGAGCGAGGCAATAGGAGAGTGATAGCGAGAGAGAGAAAAAATGATTCCCCCCCACCCCCACCCCCCCACCCCCAGAGCTCAGGGGTGATTCAATCGTCTCACATTTGAGCTAATGGAGGTTGTCGCCATGTGCCTTGCCCCGGCTAAAAGGGGGGCTATTTCTGGCCCCTAGAAGAGCAGCGCAGGCTTTACTGTAACAGCTGCACATTTTTCAGGGGTGGGGGGTGGGGGGAGGCAAGCATGAAGGGTTTTGGTGGTCTAGGAGGGTTGGTGGGGTGGGGGGGTTGGCGGTGGCTGTTTGTGCCTCAATGCGTGAGGTTGCCCCGAGGTTGACTCGACAGCCAGTGACTGACAACCTAGGATGACGTCACACCCCCCAGGTCTGGAAAATAAATAGGTTTACCAGGAAGAGGCGTGGCTCGCTGTTATTTTAGGAGCAGCTAATCCGCCTGCCAGGACGGGGGCTAATTGTTTTAGCTGGTAATGAGACGTCTCTCTCTCTCTCTCTGCGTCTTCATCTCTTCCTCTTCCTGTTTTTCAGCGAATCATCTTCCTCCAAACGTTTCTTTCTCTCTTTCTTCCTGCGTCTCTTCCTCCTTTCCTGTCGTCGTCGAGTGCCTTTGCTGCACTGTCCCCCCCACAGGAAAGACCTACACACAATCCACTCCACTCTCTTTAAGCCTCTCCTTATCTGACTACCAGGCCTACAGCTCAGTGCTCCTCTTCCTCCTCCTCCTCCTCCTCCTCCTCCTCCTCTTCTATTCTCTTTCTCAGCCTCCGTGACAGACATCTTTCTCTCTCCCTTCCCTCAATTTTGCCCGATGATCAATGAATTGCCCTCTGGCTTTGCCCTTCACATCGCCACCCAGCGCCCCAAACGCTCGTCCCCCTTGCCAGCCCTCTTTTTGACCCCTTCATGTCTTTTTTTTCTGCTGGGTCAAAAGCCAAAAAATGCTTTTCCTTTCCTCTTTAGCAGACGAAACAAACACGAAATTTGGCTTTACTTTTCACCGAAATCCAAATTTAGCTAGCGCTCCTCTGGTTACAAAAAGAATATTTTATGTTCATGTGTGTGTGTTGTTAAGAATAAAAATTTGAGATAAAGTAAAACAGAATGCCACCCGAAGTAAAGCAAATAATGTGTTTTGAAGTGTTTTTTTGTTGCTGTTGTTTTATTTTACATACGCATGCATGTAAGAACGTGTCAGTTGAGTCGAAGGAGAAATGGAATTGCGTTGATGTAGGATGTCATTTATTTTTTGACCTGTGTTATCGAAGGTGCTGTGTGGCTGTCTCTGATGGATTCTAAGGGGGGGATGGAAGTCGGCGATTACTGTTGGATAAATGTTTGGTTAGCCTCAGATTCATCACAATATGGGAAATAAAACGAGTGGAATGAACTTCCTTTGGGAGAAAGCAACTTATCTGGGGTGTCAAGTCAAAGCCTGGTCCTCCCCAAAGCTTTCTCTTTAAGGCGCTACTTCCCTCAACTGCTTGCTTGATATGCAGGGTGGATAGAAGACTTGAATGTTCCTTATAAATTCAAAGCAGGAATGGAGGTGCTAAAATCTACAACTTTATAATATAACTGGAGATCTGTTTCACTAGTCGCTGTTTAACGATCCACTCGTGTGGATTACTTAGATTTTCTTTCTTCTTTTTTTTTTTTATTCTGCAAAGCCACACAGACACCTGACGTAACAAAAAAGCAACATTAAAAACGTCTTTTAAAAGTGTTTTTTTTTGTTTTTTTTGTATGTATCTTGAACCGTATGAGTCATAGTTGCAACAATAACCCGTCTTTACTTTGAAATGACTGGAGCTTCTTATGTTTTTGTTTTGGTTTTTTTTACATTTATTTTAATGCTTGTGGTAATTCCACTAACGACTCTCAGTTACTCTGTATAATATGTTGTAAAAAGAACAAGAAACCAAAATAAAAGCCCAACGCGCAGGTGTTGTCGACACAAGACAAAGTAAAACCAGCTTAAACTGTCTAGAGGCTTCTTTCTTTCTTTCTTTCATTTCAGAGTCCTGGTCATTGTATGAATCTGCCCCCGCCCCGCCCGTTTCGTCCAGGGCGGTAGATGCTTTCAGGAACCTTTCAAAAGAGAGCAGGCCCTCCAAAATGACAGATACACCCTTTGTATTTGAATACTCTGTTTGCCGACATGAAGATTAAAGCCATGATGGAAGAGCAGTAGTCTTAGCTAGATAAAGACGTTCGCATGCATAATATTATTGTAGATGATGGAGTCTGAAAGACCTCACATGGTTTATGGTTTTTGAACAAAACTCAATTTTTTGGGGGCTAAACCGATTTCACCTCATCCTGCTCATCCATCACCATAAAATGAAATAAATGATTCAGTGATAATTGATAGTCTTTTTTTTAATTTTATTTTTTAGGAGGACAAAATGAGGTATAATTTTTGAAAAGACTTTAATTTTTTCTGACGTGACTTGCCAGCTGTGTCCAGTGAGCGTTACCTAACCTTTTCAGGAACGCTCTGACAATTACACACACGTCACAACCACGGTCCTTAGCTGATGCCCACTGACCTTCTCGGCTGCAGCACCTGATTTCTGGCACAGGACTGTCTATTGCAGCAATTTATTTTGATGCTACCACTGAAATGAAAATGTGCTTTTGTTTTGAAAATATAACACATACCGTACTTTCCAACTCATTATTTTTTGCATGCTTACAGGCCCCTTTTGTGTGTTACAGGCCTGTACACACACATACACATACACACACACAGTGATAACATTATAATTAGGGTGATAAAATAATTTCCCCTACAGGGGATCAATAAAGTTCGATTCTTCCTCTCCTTGATCTGATTTAAACATGTTCCATATGCAGCCCTGATGTAAATCTGATTCCTGATGATGTAATGGGTTGTGAATAGTCAAATCAGAATCCATGGTTTGTTGTTTTTTTCCCCTTCAGCATACTTGAATCTTCTTCAGGCATTAATTGTCAGCAATGATGGACAAATTTCAATATAGAAGATGAAGGTAATGACAACTGGGAGAGAGGAGGATGAGGAAGAGGCATATTTAATAGATGAGAGGAAAAACACTTCAATCAGATCCTTTCTATATGTCTTCTCCTTTAGCCAGAAGAGCTGACAGACTGTCAAACAGAAAACAATCAGACAAATGAATGAATATATATATATATATATATATATATATATATATATATATATATATATATATATATATATATATATATATATATATATATATATATATATATATATATATATATATATATATATATATATATATATATATATATATATATATAGGTATTTTATATATATATAGGTATTTTCTGGTATTGGCCTCAATGTGTAAGATGCACTTGTAAACAATAACATCATTACATTAAGGAGCACAAAACAAAACAGGGTGTGTTTATCACCTGACTACCATTACCTCCTCACCCCAAAAATCTTCATCTGAAGCCAGCATGTGGTGTTTTGTGGTGAAAGCTGACCATGGAATGGAAGTTCTGTGAAGGCGCCATTAATGCAGGACAGCACAGCCTGGGTTTAGAACAACATCTGCTGCCATCCAGATGTTTTTCTCAAGAACGTCACCATTTAGTTCAGGAAGAAATGACACGTATGTTCTACAACATGACTGCAAAGTAACGGTACCAGCTTGTCCTGTCTGCAGCCCAGACTCTTCCTCCAGCGGAAATGTGTGGAGCATCAAGAGCCAAATACTACAATAAAAACCCCAATTCAAGCTGTAAATCAAGCAAGAATGGAACAAAATCCCACTTTTTACAAATGTCGAATTCAGTGTGAAAGCACATTTATTATTACATTAAATATTAGGTTTAAACATTAATATCTTGTGTTTGTACAGTATTAAATTGCATTTGATTAAACAAATCGCAAATCCTTTCATTCTGTTTTTTTTAATGACTGTTTTTTTTAAATTGGGTTTATACATTCAACTATTTTATAAGTTCTTGGGCTTATCTCACAGGTCCAATAGTGAATATTTACGATAAACTTAACTACGGGCCTTCTTTTATCCATTGTTTATCTTTTTGTGATAGACAGAAAAGCAAACAAAGGGAGTGTTTCCCTGGAAACAGACAGTTAAGAAAACTGGAAGAAAATGAGCATTCTATGTCGCCCAGACATCAAAGTAAATACAAGACTGGAAGCATTTCAACACAGGACGACTCCAAACGTTCTGTCGACTCTGAGCATGCGTTTGAGTAAGAAAATATTTGCTCCTTATCCATCTGTTGCGTGGGCGAAGCGATGATGACCCACCTTACGTTGTAAATATGTTGGACTTAAAGCTAATTGCAGCCTGATTTTGGCTATGAGTCGATTTTGTTTTTTTTGGAGCAGATGAAAAAAAGAAAAATGTAAAGGATTAATCTTTTTAAGTGTCAAATTCTGAATGATTACATGTCTTATCACAGGACTTATTTGCAAGTCAATCCCTGAGGATTCAGTCTGTGGCCAGAATCCAAACGACTGAATGTTGTGGCAAATATTAAAGGCTAATATTGGCGTCTGTTTATTACATCTGTTAGGGACTGATGGGCTGTTGTTCTTTCTCCTGTTTGTGTGGGTGGGGGGACATATTGAGGCAGGTGCAGGTACACAAATACAACCACCTCTGTATGTGCTTAGAGGCTCTGAGACAGGATTTGGTCGTGGGGAGGACATGGGGGTGGTATGACTCGTGTTACCCTGACAGGGGGGCGAGTAATCAGAGAGAGAAATGGATGTTTGCTGCGGATTGGAGGGAGTTGCCATGCCCAAAGAAGTCACCAGCATGTTGGGGGTGGGGGGGGACAGGAGGTCTCAGTTGAGACATACTTCCTGAGCACACTCCCCTTCTCTTTAAATACCTGTCTGGACGGCCAGCATGGGCAAAGGGGTGAGTTCTCTTTATTTCTTCAAACTTACATAAAAAGTCTTGTTTTGTGTTTTTTCCCATTACATTCAAGCTCCTCCAGTCATGAATGGGTGAACACGGCTGACACTACATTCCTGCTGTAGGTTATGTACGGTCAGAACATATGGCGTGGACACGCATGGTGGAAAAATACCGAGATCCTCAAACGTGTCTGCAGGGCTTCACGTCTCAGAGTTTCACTCCCCCCCCCCCCCCCTTTTTTTTTTATAGCAGTAACATCTCAGGATTGTGGCGTTTCTCCTCAAAACGTTTGCTTCACGATTTGCTGTTTACTTGGTAATCACATAATTTTGTTTTATTCCCTCCATTGGGCCTGTTCCATTTAGCTTTATGGCAGGACAGACTAGTGTTGGCGGTGGGCAAATGCTATACTAGACAGTTTTCAGTCCCTCCTTTTGACTCACTCCTCCACTCTTTGTAGATTAGTTTCCACTCAATCTCTCTCTCTCTCTTTCTCTCCATCCCTTCTTCAATGACATGCACACGTGCTGCTAAGAGGAGACTGACAGCAGCAGATGATTTCCATGATGCACCATTCTTCCAACTGTTCAGTGTACACACACACACACACACACACAAACACACACACACGCCGTCGCTCGCACAAACGAGGAACTTGCACCATGTGAATGAAATGTTTTCTCCTCCATATTCAGCAAATGGTTTTGCCAAACTGAAGTGAAGCAGCGAGCACACCATCCGTTGTGCTCACACTGATCTTGTGACTCATGGTTGTGAATGCAGATGGCTTTTCACACACATGGCACAATGCGGACACAAGCATATGACTTTTCCTAAGTGGGTTTGGCTTCATAGGCTGATCACCATCATTGGTCTTCGTTTATTAATTAGATCCCGTTTCGTAACCCATTTTTGAGAAATTGTTAAGTTTAGACATGCATACCACGTCTGGCTTTTGTTTGGAGCAAACTTTAGAAAGAACAGTCTGCAGCTGTGTCCTTCATTCATTCATTCATTCATTCATTCATTCATTCATTCATTCATTCATTCATTCATTCATTCATCTTCTTGAAGGCGAGACCATTGCGTAACCGTCTCGTCTTCAGCTCCTGATCCGAATCCGGATCATGGGTTACACCGGAGCCTACCCAAGCTAACTATGAGTGGGAGGTGGGTACACCCTGGACAAGTCGCCAGCTCATCATGGGATCACACAGGAACATAGACACACTCACACTCACATTCACACCTATGGACCAATTCAGCTAAGTTGCATGTTTTTGGAGAAACCTGGAGAACCCAGATTCAGAAATAATGAGCATCATTGGAAAATCACTATAACGCACCGACCAGAGATGCTAAAGTTGAGAAGAAATTTTTTTTTAAATCATAATTTTTTTATTACTCCTCATGATGCAGGTGAGGCCCTGCCTCCCCCCTGACCACACGTCCCTGAGCCTCCAGCCCTGATGGATGCTAATCTCTCTCTCTTTCTTCGTCGTTCCCTCTAGTGCGGCGCAGAGAATGGAGGGAAGAAGAAGAAAAAGAAGGACAGGGACTTGGATGAGCTGAAGAAGGAGGTGTCCTTGGTAAGAATAACAAGCTGTCAGGGATCCAGCCCACACTCACTCTGCAATGGTAATTGATTCTATCTCCGCCACTCCCCGAAAGATCCTGAATCACGTTTACGCCGAATGCACTGGGTTATTTAACAAGGCCGTGGATGAAAACAAGGGGGCCTCGCAAAGCAAATGGGAATCCAGCCTGCTTAGTGTAGTCGCCTCTGAGCCAGCTCGGTCCCCCCTTTCCCCCCCATCTCTTCGACCACCCTCTGGCTGCTCCTCTCTGTAAACAGAAGGATGCTGAATAATTTGTGGGCCACCAACGGTGGAGTGCAGAGTTTGTCTTGTGGAGGCTGTATCTCGGTGAGAGGCTGTCAGAACGCAGCCAAGCGATGCCAATGAAAACCTGTGTAACTGTAGCCGCATGCAGTATCTCTGATAAAAGCAGCTCTTGTCAGCGATCAGGTTGGTGTGGCTGATTAAAGAATTCTTCGGATACCGCCGATAGCTTAGTCCAGAGTGCAACAAAGACCAGCTTTACCTCCATCAGTCTGCCTCTTGTTCATCTTGGTGATTTTCTACATTTTTTTCCCCCAACTAACAACCACAAAAAACATCTGATCATCGTCGGATGTGGTTTATAAATGAATCCTGATTAAGAATCTACTTTATGAACGCCGGGACATGACTAGCAGCTATATTTCACTTGGTGGAATTCTCCCTCATCTAATCGTTGAGTGGAGAAAACATCCCTTCATTCTGAGGGACTGACAGCATCCTGACAACTTGCTGAATCCATGTAGCTGCAGCACCGAACTACATTCCAGCAACAGCAGAAATATGTCAAGGTGATATTTGGTCAGTTGCACGAGAATAATAACACAAACTTGCCACCGAATTACAAAATGGACCTAGAAACACAATTTTTTTTTATTTTTATTTTGTTTGAAGTGGTTCAGGATTGATTTTGTTGCGAGCGGTTTTTACCTCTAGAGAACCTAAAGCTGTTTAATCAGCCGTGAAGGATGAATCAGGTGAAAATCAGCTGAATGCATGTCAGATAGAGCAAGTTAAGTATTCATTCAGTAAGACGGATGTGTACGCTACTTTTATTTTGGTGGTTTTTTTAAAAGTTCCTTTCACTAATTCAGCAAGAAGTGCCTGGACAGAATGTAATTTCACCCCCCTAAATGGTTGTTTCCCATTCATGTCAAAGACAAATTCCCTTCTAATTTGAAAAGCCAATTAATGTCAGTCTGATTCCGTTTCACAAATTAAAATAAAATGTTGTGTTTTTTTTTTATTTAATCCCTGCAGGATGACCACAAAATATCTCTGGATGATCTTGGGAAGCTCTACGGAGTGGATCTCACACTGGTAACATTCACACACGCAAAACAAGAAGGTCGTTGTAAAATCTTTCAGGTGATTTTTTTTTTCCTCCACAAAGAGTGGAATCCAAACTGAAACTGACCTTTTTTCCTGTCGGTCGGGTCAGATCTACCACAGCATCCCAGACTCACCTGGAGCCTCATTCATCTTTAATCCCTCAAGCACAAACACATCCGTGCGCACACGAACTTCTATAATCCCACAAACAGCATGAAGACTTTATGTTGCAGATACATTCTCTCTCTCACACACACACACACACACACACACACATACAGGATGAGCATCACACACACAAGGCAGGAATACTTGATATTCTTGATATTGTGCAGCAGAGGAATTGTCTTTTAGCCGAGGTAAAAACACAACTGGTGTCGCCATAAAATCTCCAGTCCTTTAATTCCCAGATCTCTTTCCTTCAGGGCCTGACCAATGCCAGAGCTGCGGAGATTCTAAAGAGGGACGGCCCTAATGCCCTGACTCCTCCCCCCACCACCCCGGAGTGGGTGAAGTTCTGCCGTCAGCTGTTCGGTGGCTTCTCCATCCTGCTTTGGATCGGTGCCATCCTGTGCTTCCTGGCCTACAGCATCCAGGTGGCCACGGAGGATGAAGCACCCAATGACAACGTGAGAACCTCTGAGAACACACACACACACACACACACACACACACACACACACACACACACACACACACACACACACACACACACACACACACACACACACACACACACACACACACACACACACACACACACACCTTATATGGTAGTCACATATGAAGTGGGGGGACTGTGGACACACAAAAACACACACATTAACAAGAAACTGTCCTACTAGATCGACTGACAGATCAGATGCAGCCTCCGGTTCTTCATGGCTTACAGTCATTATTACGTAATCTTTAATTTAAGTCATTTTTATAATGTACAACATATAGCAGATAGATATACATGCGTGCACGCATGTGATAACTTTAATCTCCCCATGATTTAATCTCCACAGTCAGTGGTGAGTCTGTTCGGCTGGGTGTTCCGATGAGCCACTTCAAAGCCCCCGACTGCTTGCAGCGTTGGCACTTTCAGCCTTTGCATAATGTAAAAGCACATTTTTTTTCAAGATGAAAATTCCACCTAACAGAGATTCCACATCGCTGTTGTTTAATTAAAACTTAAACAACCCTTTTTATTACTTCTCGTGTTTCCATCTGAGGTATTCCATTGTCTTATTCCATTAGAGGAAAAGTTTAAGTTTAAAAATATATATATTATGAAGAGTTCATGTTTGGAATCTGGAAATTAAAGTTAAGCAGGATTCAAATATGTCACGTCTCCAGAAGCAAGAAGAGGCAAAGGGCTGATCTTAAATCTGCAAAAAAAATAAGATAAAGAATGAAAAATGTATGTCTAGACAAACTCCAGGAACACTGAATCGAAAGCAGCGCTGGGAAATCACTTTTCTGAGGATACACGTGTATTTCCCGGATTAGGAGAATTTGCAGTTCAGCAGTAAAAGAAGAGGTATTCAGATGTAAAAAAGGTAAGTATTCTGTTGTTCCTGTCAAATGAAAGCAGCGCCTTCCAAAAAAAGAGAAAAAGACTGAAGTTTTCAGGGGTTTAGAAGCGTTGTTTTCTAGGAGTCCAGGACATACAGTACGCCAGCTGGAAGACACATTCATTTAAAGTGCCTGGTTGTCTTGTTTGCATCATGTAGAGCTCAACAAATAGCAGCGGGGGTTTTTTTGCTGGGAGAGCGGTAAATATTTATTGTAAATAAAAGAAAAACACACCAAAATAAAAGCTTCGACGAAAGTCTACAAACCCATGCAGGCTCCGGTTCAGAAGCATCTCTTGGTGGCCTTGCAGATCGATTCTAGGTTTTGTATTTTTGTGAGACAGATGTTACACTTGGAGACGACAGGAATAACAAAATGCGGATTCAGCTTCCTCTTCTAAAACCTACAACTACAAACAAGAAGCTTTTCTGGGGGTTTTCTCACCTCTATATTCCTCCCAGTTCGCCCAATCCAATCGATGATGCCAACGTTTACCTTCGTGTCTCTCAGTTGTACCTGGGTGTGGTTCTGGCGGCTGTGGTCATCATCACCGGTTGTTTCTCCTACTTCCAAGAAGCCAAGAGCTCCCGAATCATGGACTCCTTCAAGAAGATGGTGCCTCAGGTGAGTCGGTGCGTTTTTGCTCCGAATCAATAAGCCGTCCCTCAAGTAAGGCTTACACACTCACTTGAGTGGAAACCTAATAAGCTTGTGCAAAGGAAGAATAAACGTTTGAGCCAACTCTAGATTGTGTGTGTTTGCATAGAACCCCCCCCCCACCCCATGTTATCGACCTCTAGCACTTCGATTACCTAATACTTTAATCTGTTTAGGCTGTGTTCACTCCCTCCTTGTCTAGTTTTTTCTCCTACTTGTCTTTTTCCTCTATCTCCTCTTTTCACACAACTCCACACCCTGTGGCGTCTTTATTTCATCACATTTCCCCGTCTTCCTCCGACTAAATCCTTCCTCTGTTCCTGAAACCTCTTCCTCGTAACTCTCCCTTCTTTCTTTCTCATCTCTCTCTCTCTCTCTTTTTTTTTTCTCTTTTGGGTCATGCCAGCAAGCGCTGGTGATCCGGGAGGGGGAGAAGATGCACATCAATGCTGAGCTTGTGGTGCAGGGAGATCTGGTGGAGATCAAAGGGGGGGATCGTATCCCAGCTGACCTGCGAGTGATCTCTTCCAGCGGATGCAAGGTATAGGGGAGGGGTTGCCAGGCTCAGTCCTGGAGGGGGGTGGTGGTGGTGGTGGTATGAAAGTCTCATTGGGATTAGTCACTGAAGTGACTCAAGACTTACATTTCAAGTTAATGTCACCATGCTGAAATTTTATTATAATGGAATTAATAAATAAAAAAATAATCAGGTTTTCATCAGACTCAACAACAATCGATGTCTGTGTAAAAATTTAGCAACATCCATCCAATTGTGATGAAGTGATGAGACCTTGTCAGCATTTTTCAGCGTCTCAGTTCTCGTTTGGTCCACATCTCCCAATTTGTGCCAGACAACATTTTTCCTCCGGGCTCGCCAAAGGTCAGCCCCCATTGAGTAAATTTCACGAGTGGCATAAAGTCATTTATCTTTCTTTGAACGTTGAGTGATACCAAGTTTTTTATAAACCTTAGCTGTCACATATTTTATTCACATATACACGCATTGCAATCATTGCAGCGCTTTGACAGACTATCCCATAATCTATCCAACTGATACCAATCTGTTCTGTCTTCCTCTACTCAAACTATACCATTATTTTTTACTATAACTGTCACCTTTGGTCTGGACAAGCATTTATCTTTTTGGTTTATCCGGCTGGATTTTGACGCAGTATAATTACAGTGATGATCAACTCTCTAAGATCACAACTGCTTCTTTACTTTCCACCCTGTCACCTTTTCTCTCTCTGCCCATCACTCTCCGTGGGTAACACTCTTCCTCTCTTCCTGTACATGCAAAAGGTGGACAACTCCTCCCTGACAGGTGAATCTGAGCCTCAGACTCGCTCCCCGGAGTTCACGCACGACAACCCTCTGGAGACCCGCAACATCTGCTTCTTCTCCACCAACTGTGTCGAGGGTCAGTCGGCCACATCTGGATGAGATTACATCTTATAAGTGTCTTTTTTTTTTTTTTTAGCCATCTGGAACATTGTTTTACATCGCTACCACACCAGGAATATGTGACATCATATACCTGAAGGTTAAATATGAGTTCGACCAATAGAGATTTATGTTTAGGATTAGGGTCTAAGTGGAATTTAATTTAGTGTTAACCATTTAAAGTAATTTCCTAATTAGAATTTTCCCACTATGCTGTTATTCTACGTCTAATCGCCAATGTCGGTCTTATGTACAGTTAATTTACAAAGTATAAGACATTCATTAATTGCTATTTTTAAGTATAAGAAAACTTACAATTCATTAACTCATTTACAAATTACATGTAGTAACTCATGGGCATTAGCATTTGTTAGCTCGTGGTGGAAGTGTTATATTTGGGTATCTTTTCACTGCTAAAGGTTTTCTTGTACAGATGGATTCAGTAGCGGAAATTTACATGTAATAAATTAATCAGCCGTAAATACAGCATGTTGGGAGTTCAGTTCATTCTCAGAGGTCCGGGCTCCATTTCTCTCTCTATATATAGATTACATTAAACATATTTTTCATGTAACACATGAAGCATCTGTCTCCTTTGGGTCTCCAATTTAATATACTGAAGAAAAAAATATATTTGGCCGTGGAAAAGTGTATATATATATAATTTTATTTTTTCCTAGAAAGAGTTGTCTCTTGAAAGTGTTTTGATATTCCTTTCACAAACACATGTTCCTGTTACCTGAGGCATTTTTCTCCAGTTTAGCCCATTGACTATTGATCACGAACCAAAGCCTCCATCCATCACCACCCTTCATCCACCCATCACCTCTGCAGTCAATTATCTCAGGATCGGCCATAGTTAACTCATTTTCATTCATGTATGTAATGTGAACATCCTTGGTTTAACCGATTCTGTTTGTCCAGGTACAGCCCACGGCGTCGTCATAGCGACCGGTGACCGGACGGTGATGGGGCGCATCGCCACTCTGGCTTCTGAGCTCGAAGTCCGCCGCACTCCCATCAACATAGAGATCGAACATTTCATCCACATCATCACGGGCGTGGCCGTCTTCCTGGGCGTGACCTTCTTCATCCTGTCCCTCATCCTGGGGTACACCTGGCTGGAGGCCGTCATCTTCCTGATTGGCATCATCGTGGCGAATGTACCCGAGGGATTGCTGGCTACAGTTACCGTGAGTGATGCTCGATTTTTTTCATGATGGAGGCTGATTGGAAGCTGCTCAGTTTACAGTAAGCGAAGCGAGGAGGGTTTGTAATCTACTCATGGGATGAGTGAACACAACCCTGGGGAAAAGTCGTAAGTTACTGCACTGTAACAACAAGACAGGTTGAAAAGGCTTGCCTGTAGTTTTTCCAAATGAAAATCAACTGAGCTGTAGGAACGACTGTGAAGGTGGAGATAAATGGCGGGTGGACTGGACATGGGATCGATGTTTGAACCTGTATAAACTGGTTAAATAAATCACTAAAGCATTATTTCAGATCATATAAACTCAAACTGAACTATCATGTTATAAAAAAACGACCCTTATATTAGGACACATCCATCAAACGTCTGATCAGTGTTGTTTTTTACCATCGTCACCAACCGCGTGCTAACTTTTATTGTCAGCTATTTGCTGCATTACATCTACCTTAGAGTGTGTCTGACAAGCATTTTCCTTCAGTTGCCTTCAAAAAACGTTGATGAAACTGAATTCTTTGGGCCTGAAAATCAAAATAATGAGGTAGAAGAGGTTTAAAACCTTTGTAGAAACCACCAATCAAAGAGCAGAGTTAGGTGTTAATATCCCACACCTTTGTTGTTGTGAACAGATGTTCCTCATTACATGCAGGAATCTGAGCTGTTGTTACCGTAGAATAATTGATTAATGCAGCTTTAAGAGCGCCAGTTCTCGCCGTCATGGCTCCCTACAGCACACCTAAATGAAACAGAGTCAACAACATCCATGTTAGTTACACCTGCGCTCTTTCTAACTCTCATTTACCTTCAGTAGTGGTTCAGATGTATAGCTGAAGACTAAAAGCGTGGCCAGTGATTTATTACTGACAGTAGAAGTAGCTGAAATGTTCAAAGTGTGTCTGACTTTCTCTGCAACAATGACAAACTGAGAGGCGGATGCCAGCTGGCGTTTGAAATGCCATCAGTCGACGTTTCACTGGTCCCAGAAAATAGACGTTCTCCCAGAGACTGGTTTCAGTTGCTTTTGCCTTAAACACACCGTTATCCATGTACGCAGATGATGGTGCTGTATTCGTTGCTGTGTGTGTGTGTTCACGTATATGCATTTTAAACGTATGTAAAATGTCTATACTTTGATCCTTTGCACCTATTTTTATGCAGTCATCCAAACACACCTGCACGCACACACACACACACACACACACACACACACACACACACACACACACACACACATGTCAACACACTCTGATGGTCTGAAGCACCTTTACTGCAAACGGTTTCCACGAACACTTGAATGCACCTTTGCAAACACGTGCTTTCACTCCCCTTCTTTGACTCTCCATCATCCATGCACACCTCGTCTTTCTGTTCCCTTCATCCCTTCTTCACTCACCCCCCCCTCCACTCCCCCCCCCCCCCCACACACACACACTCCCAGGTGTGTCTGACTCTGACTGCCAAACGAATGGCCAAGAAGAACTGCCTGGTGAAGAACCTGGAGGCCGTAGAGACTCTCGGCTCCACCTCCACCATCTGTTCTGACAAGACGGGCACGCTGACCCAGAACCGCATGACGGTGGCCCACATGTGGTTCGACGATCAGATCCACGAGGTCGACACCACCGAGGACCAGACCGGTAAGACTGAGAGAGAGGAAGGAGGAGAGACGGGGAGAGGAGGTCTGACAGACGCAAAGAGGGGGAGAGGGAGCGTGACCACCTGCCAAAATATATCCGTCCAGCGTTCACGCCAACAACCTCTTCTCACGGCTGCTTTGATTAATTGAGCACTGATATGCAACGGGCAGCTCAACCACTCAGCAACAAACATTTATTTTCCCATGAAGTCGTTTTTTTTTTGTTTTTTTTGCAGAACCAATTGATTCCTGTCTCCTACTGAAAAGAGAACTCGAGCCAAATTTAAAAGCTTTTTTTTTTAAATAATAAAAAAAAAACAAATAAAAAAACTAGAAGGTTTGGAAGAAAAAAGGAGCTCTTTTCATACCAATGAGTGTTGACCCAGATGATTGAATAATCATACCAAAAACAAAAGTAGCCACAGCAGTGCAGATTTACCCTGTTGGTCTGAAACAGTGGAAGTCCCTTAAAATACCAATGCACCTCTCAGGACTGCACACCATTTTTGCCACCGTTGCAGCTTTCTAAGCCTCCTGCACTTTGCTTTTGTCAAGCTGAACAAGTTCAGCCACAGTTTGCCACTGTTTACTGTCTGTTGAGTGACACTATCATATTCTGTTTTCACAATAGCAGTGACAGGGACCACTCCAGAGAGTCTAAGATAAATGAAAAATGAATGTCTGCACCGGTAGCAGGACTGAGGGTCATTTTAGTTCGACTGGGCGGTAGGGGATGAAATGTTTTGATACGGGAAATTTCCAAAGAGCTTTTTTATTTTGACACATTCATATTAAATTTGAACGTTTTTATTACGGAGGAACTGAACAAAAACAAAAAAAAATCACTATTGTCAAAGAAAAAAATGATCGCTCAAATGGCCTTGGTTGTTTAGCAGCAATATCCACTGCTGCTCTGTGAAGCGAGAGTTAAGTCGGTGGCATAAATATAACATGTGCCGTACTTGAAATAAATTTTGACACAAGTCCCTCTGCTATTCTCTCAGGTTTGGGTTTTGACAGGACCTCTGCCACCTGGATTCCACTGTCTCGTGTGGCCGCTCTGTGCAACAGAGCTGAGTTTAAAGCCGGACAGGAAGACTTTCCCGTTGTGATGGTATGTACTTTCAGAACACACAAAGAACACAGCAGGTTTTTCAGGGTTTAGGTGGGGGGGGGGTGTTCAGGTAAAGAAAAGAGGTCCGTTAAGTCAGCCGTCCTCCCTTGATTTTGTCTGAACAGTTGGATGTCAGCAAATAAAAGTTTGTGCTTTTTGTGAGCCTGAAAGAATTGATTATCTTTGAACAAGGTTCATACAGTTATGTTCAGAATAATAGCAGTGTGTTTAAAAAGAAAAGTAAAACTCAGAATTCTTCAAATAAATGTTACTTTAATACACACAAAGGTTCAAACGGGACTCTGCATTCTTTTTCAAAGCAAGAAAGTTTGAAAAAGTAATTAAATTTGATCGTATTTCAACAAAAGTCAAAGAATAAAATGTTCAAAAACATCTTCATTTGCAAACTCAAAAATCTACTGTAAAAACTAAGAAAAGTTTGAAGATTCAACCTTCCTGAGATTCATAAACTCATATTTAGTTGCATAACCATTCTTGGTTTTGCATCATGAACAACATCTTCTATGTCAGCTCACAAGTTTTCTCTGGGATTAAGGTCCCGACATTGTGCTGGTCACCCTATTATTTGCATTTTGCTCGTCTGGAACCATGATTTTGCTCACTTGCTGGTGTGTTTGGGGTCATTGTCTTGTTGACACACCTTTTTCTCTTCAGCATACTGCAGCATGACTACTTCCAGTATTGTGATGATGAACTTTTGCCATTTTGGTTATTCTCTGATCTATTCAAATAGTTGTCTTTCTGTTTCTTCCTCGCTTTTGTGGTTTTAGCTGCCATTTTAAAGCATTTGTTATCCTTTTCTGCACTTCACTGTAGGTTTTCCCCTCTTTTATTAACTTTTTTAATCAAAGAACGCCCTTCTTCGGAACTATCCTTTGAACCACCCATTTTACTCTGTTTTTCAATGACAAACACACAACCAGCACGCAGCCTTGATTCTTAAATAAAGGCCCGCTGTTTAACACCTTTTTTTCTTTTACATTACCAATGACCTTACTAACTGAACTCAGCTATTTTTTTGAACAATGTTTTTCCTGACTTTCTGTAAAATATGATCAAGTTCTATTACTTTTTCCAATTATCTGGTTTTGAAGTAGAAGTTGAAGTGTCCCCAATGTTTTTTTTTTGTGCATTAAAATGAAATTTATTGTTGGAATTGTGAGATTTAAAACCTCACAGTCCAAAAATAAAAAAAATTCTCAAAGGAGAATTGAATAAAATGTACTTTTTTGTCGAATTGAGTCAAACAATTAATAAAGAGGATTTCTGTATCCACACATTAATTAAAACTGCAAGCCATCTCTAACTTTTGTCAAATAGTTGTATTGCAAAGTAATAAAAACACTAGATTATAAAATAAAAGTTATAATCCAAACTGTATTAACTAAACTTTGGAACAATGGATTTGGAGGAAAACAACTCCATTTTATTCCTCCAAACATGTTGGTTATGTTTGTTGTGTTTGGACAACCTGATGCTGACCACCAAAAACCAGTTAAAAACACAAATAAAAATAAAATATATTCTTTTACTGCAGTAAAGACAGATTGTGAAGCATATTTTCAATCTTAGACTCCGTGTTGGTTTTAGCCTCTTAAAGGTTTTGTTCATAACAACAAATTGATACAATAATGACGGTTCAAGTAAGGCAGAAAAGAGATGCAAAGTATAAATGTAGGCATGAAATCACACAATTACCAGCAACTTCTCTCGACTTATAAATTTGCAATACAAATTAAAATAAAAGTAGCTGCGTGAAGACGCCAAACTCACAGCTTAATTTAAATAAAAAGGAGCAAATGTCTCAGTTTCAAAAATGTAAACAAGTAAAAGGTAATCAAAGTCAAAATTATTTAAAAAAGTAAACAGTAACTATGAATAATACATAAAGTTGTAGCGGTAAAGTTGAGATTTCCAAATAAATAAATAAAGACAACAAAACTTAATTCTCAAGTAGAGGCCAGCCGATTCTCACCCACGACATCCACAAGGAAAAACACAGTTCTGGGAAATAATTTGTCGATTCTAGTGCCAGTGCAACCCATGGAAAGAGCCTCCTCACACACACACACACACACACACACACATACACATACACACACACACACACACACACACACACACTGATGGGTAAGTTAGTACTGCAGTCACCTGAGGGAGACTCTCAGCATCCTGGCCTCTGGTGGGAGCAGATGCCTCAACCGCAGACTGAGCGCTTCTCAAAGAGCGTAGGATTCCTCCCCACGTTAGATAACAGCCATATCTCTTGACGACACTTAAACAAACCAGTCAATGCACTGCCTTTACTGCCATTACAAAAAACAAGTCCTCAAATTCACCCAGAAAGGGAGAGGAATAGAATTTCCTCTGTCTGTTTACTCATTCATGAAAAGGCGCAAACAAGGACAAATCTTAAGGAGTGCGTGTCCTTGTTTTCCCGGCTGTTCATGAATGAATAAACAGGAACAAAAGGGAAATCTCTTGCGTTAGCTCGGTGCTCGTTGGAATACTGGGCGTTGGGTCAATCAGTTCAGTATGAGTTTTAATGAAGTGGCTCCGAAAAGCACAGATGAATTTTTTATCAAGGGAGTTGTTTTTTTTTACAGATTATCAGAGAAGGAATTTCTTCTTTAAGATCTGAACGACATTTGAACAGATCTGCCACACAAGTTGGAATAAACCTGAAAAAAAAAAAAGAACACACATTTCTGTTTGAGCAATGTGCATCTAAATGGGATGATTCAATTCTGAGAGTTATAAATAGGCCACTTTTACATATATTCAAAAAGACACAGTGCTCCTATTGAAACATTCTAAATGTTCATATTTTCAAACAACTTTACTTGCTAGTTAAAACCTTGCCAGTCACTTAGGCATTGGTCCAGTGCTTCCTTCCTTACTGTAGACTTTGAGCATCACGTGATTGGCTCATATACAGACTTTACATCCATATCCTTAGAAAACCCTTAAGAGACCTTAAGAATTATTTATATTTCAGACCGACTTGCAAATTTTTACTGGAAGAAAAAGTAGCTGCTTTAAACAAATCATTTTTTAGTCGCTAAGATTATAAAAAAAATTATTATTATTTCAGTACTGCTAGATACATTTTTTGCACAGATTTGAGAACAATGTGTCCACATTGGCAGACTTGGGGGATACTCAGGTATCTACATCATTAATGAGAGCTGTAACAGAAATCCACAAAAATCCTCTCAGGTGCTGCTTTAATCAGTTAAAGCACCCCCCCCCCAGCACCCCCACCACCACCTCATCTCTCTCTCTCACTGTGTGATAAATGCAGCTGCTGAGATATTCCTCACCGTGAATGTGTGAGCGATTGTGCTAATGTGTGTGTCTGTGTGTGCTTCCCCAGAGGGAGACAGCGGGAGACGCATCAGAGTCCGCTCTGTTGAAATGCATTGAGCTGTGCAGTGGGAGTGTTCGTGATATGAGAGCCAGAAACCCAAAAGTGGCAGAGATTCCTTTCAACTCCACCAACAAGTATCAGGTACGGGATTAATGTTGCATCACGGCTTTGAGCTGGAAGCTGATGCAAGTCTACAGTGAAAAGCAATCCGCAGGACCATTCTGAACCGAATCCACAGCCGCTGCTTACTTCCTTCATTCTAACACGGTTTCAAATGCATTTTCTTCCCCATTTTTACATATTTGTAATATCGTTTATATTATCTTTTAACAATTTTGTTTGTGCTTCTTGAATTGGTAATATCATTTTTAAAACATGCTACAATTTTCAAGTCTCTAAAAATTTTTTTTTTAAATCACCCATGTTAATTTTTAATGTTTTTCCGTCAGAAAGAGCCAGTCGGACCATGTTAACTCTTCTGCAGAGACAACTCACTTACATTTGTGTTATACACATGTTTTTGAAAGCTGCCCAACAAACCGATCATAAACACAACACCTATAGCCACGAAGAAGCAGCTGCAATGTGGTTCAATACCTCACCTGAGGGGGGCGTGGCTTCAGCTGCTCAGAGGCGGGGTTTTCTTTGCAGGAGCTCTGGTCTGTAAATCTGAAAGATTTACGTGAGATTTTATGGATTCAAATCCATCCATCCATCCATCCATCCATCCATCCATCCATCCATCCATCCATCCATCCATCCATCCATCCATCCTATCTCAGCTGGCTTCAGGCTAGCTAGAGGCAGGGTACACCCCGGATGAGACGCCAGCTCATCTCAGGGCCAAACTAAAGACAAACAACTATACCACAATCACCTATGGACATTTGTGTATGACTGATTCACCTTATTTGCATAAATTTGGGGGGTGGAACGGAACCAAAGAACCCAGAGAGAACATACAAACTCCGTAGAGACAGGAATTGAACCCAAAACCATCTTTTCTCTAAAGCACCAGTGCCGCCCGCTGCACCACCGTGATGCCTGGTTTAAATACATGAAAAAACCAAAATAAAGTCGGTGAATTTACAGCTACATTGTGGTACATAAACAACATCATCATCATCAGCAAATGAAGTCGAATGAATTTCTGGGTAGTGCAATAATTTTTCTTCACAATATCAGTCACAACTGGCTCTTCTGTAAGGCCTCATGTTATAAGCCTGGCATTATTAAATACTGCCAGAGTCAATGTTGTCAAAAAGAAAGGTTAATATTAAAGTAAGAAAAAAGTCATCATATGAAACTCTAACAGGGAATTGCGACACGTTTCTGTTTTCCACACACATGTCTTTCCCGTCCTGCCTGGAGATTAGAGCCAGCATACAAATAAGCCAACAGTGATGCTGAGGCAAACAAAGGCCTTCCTGCATGTCCTCTGTGCTCCTGTTTCCTGACTTAAAATAGGAATGTCTGTGTTGAAGACCAAAAAAAAAAAAAGGCAATTTTCCTCTGGTTGTCTGAGATTAGATATGTTGTGACTCAGATACAAATTACCTGGGGTTTTGTGGGTGTGTGGGCATGTGTGTGTGTGTGTGTGTGTGTGTGTCTGAATGGGCAACGTGAGGTGTGACACCACAGGAATGCATTTGAGACTATGACTGAGTGCCATTTAAATACAGTGAACACATTTGGTGAACAATACGCGTTCCGGTTCAAAAGACTTATTTTAAGCCACTTGGAAAATTGTGACTGTGACATCCAAACAGTAATCGCTGACATTTTTTGGCAAGTTATTTCTGAGGATTTTTTGCTTGTGATGAGCTGTTTTTCTGGCTAAAACATTTAATAAACTGTGTGTTGCATCTTGTTTGAAGATAAAATTGTCACCAGTCTTCTTGTCTTCTTGTCAAGCTCTCTATCCACGAAGAGGAAGACAATCCCTCCGGTCATATTCTAGTCATGAAGGGAGCACCAGAGAGAATCTTGGACAGGTCGGTTAATCCATACTGGATCAATTGTGTGTCTCGGGGGTAATATAGCACAGCTATCATTTTCTTGTTTTTCATGAGTTCCCTACATAACTTTTGGTTTAGCTCTCATAATATTGGATTTTCCCAACCTATAAAAACAAATTTTGAAGCCAAGATGTAACAAACATCATCAAACTGTATTAACACACTGTGTGTATCTGTTGAGTCCAATGGATTCTTCTGTCATCAGATAACCAAGCAGAGCTTCATGTGAGTGTCATTAAAATTAATTTAACTTGTAAAACTGGAAGTAAGTTCATCTGATAAACTCTTTGTTGAAATCCTTTTGGTGAGCCGAAATCTTCTCTGTATAGTCGCGATAAGCTAGAAAATCATCCAAAGAGCTCTTCTAAAAAGAATCTTTAGCCTCAAAGGTGGGCAGCAAACTGAAATCAACTCTGAACTCTCTCTTTTGGGTGCCAGACAAGCTCACAGTTTTTTGTTGATCTCAAATTATTTGAGGTTGTTTTCATTCAGAAAAAAAAAGTTTCACTAAGAAATAGCAGAAATAACAGGTTCACAGATTAAATTTCTCCTGACTTTCTGTTGTTGTGAGGATCTACTGTAGATCATAACTGTATTTCTATTGTTTTTGTGTGTGAACCGTTCCTTTAACCTGTTTTTACTGTACAGACATTTATGATAAATATAAGCTGCTGCAGTGGAAAAAAAGTATAGGTTAACATATGATTAATGGATGCTTCACAGGTGCAGCACCATCATGATCCACGGTCAGGAGCAGCCACTGGATGAAGGCTGGAAAGAAGCTTTCCAGAGTGCCTACATGGAGCTGGGAGGACTGGGAGAGAGAGTGCTTGGTGAGTTCAATGGCATCACTAATCATTGTGTATTCAGTCAGGAATCAGAACTCCAAAATATTTTATTTCCCCGAGTTAAGAGGGTAATTTAGCTCATAAATATATAGTGTTTATACAAGTTTTGAGTTTTCCAAAAATATGAGTATAGTATGTATTGTTGTGTAGATTAGTAGCCACTGATTGACAAGAAAATTAATTCAGGTCAAAGTCCATATAATATAATAATTCTCCCATTAAGATGCCAAAATTTTGCATGAAATAGAAGAAACCATTAACCTGAATTTTACCTTTCAAAAGCAGAAATGTTTAGCATTCAAATTCTGTAAATGTTGTCATTTTGACAACTAAGGAAAAAAAAAAGGAGCTGGCATCGACTAAAAAGTGCCATAGGTAATAATTATGTGCTATCATCATTTCTAGAGTAGGTGTCACTTCTTCAACACTAAAATGTAGAACGATACCGTTTTCTCAGCAAAACTCCTGATGTTATGTAGAATCTATAAAGTTATGCCTTGGGTGAGGATGATGATGATGATGATGATGATGATGATGATGATGATGATGATGATGATGATGATGATGATGATGATGATGATGATGATGATGATGATGATGATGATGATGATGATGATGATGATGATGATGATGATGATGATGGGAAGGGTGTTTTATGACAAAGAACATTTTCTCAGGTATAAACCTGAGAATGTTCCTTTTAATTGGAAGCATTGTTTTCTCCTTTACAGGTTCAGATGCATATGTCATAGGATTAATAAATAAAACTCAGCTCAGAGTCAGAGCTCAGT